>NW_019524876.1:58104-60603 GCF_002814215.2 Seriola lalandi dorsalis
AGCCTGGGAAGTTCATTAAACAAGCAGCCATTTGCAAAGTTTCACGGTGCAACTTTAAAAAGAAGGTAACAGCAGTGCTTTCGGTTTGTAGTTTTAGTTTTATGCCAATCATCTATGGTTTCTCCTCCTCTTTGTAATTCCTGCTGAAGTCTGCACACAGTCAGCACAGTTAGAAATATCAGGGCTCATTTTTCTGCCTTCAGAAGAAGCTGCTGCGCTGCCATTCATTCTTGTAGAATATGAGAAAACAACTTCTGGAGAGGCAACTCATCACATTAAACAGGAAGTCTTTGTCTGGTTTAAGTTTTATTTCAATGCTGTGTCCTGTATCAGAGTGTACTGGGACATTATGAGCTCGCTGTCAGTCGGCGAACAGCGACAAGGTCTTAAATAACAGAGGAGGTCGTTCGTCAGTGGAAAATGGCTCATTTGACTGACATATGAATGTTTTCTAATCTGCACATATGGGACTTTACCATTGTTCTAACTTTAAGTAGCTGCACCACAAAAATGTCCAGACCAGAGGTTGTGTTAGATTTTCTTGTTGTCGGTCATTTTTGACATATTTTATTTAATAGCATTAAATTTTCAAAAACTTGGGCGATATGGCCAAGACTGAATTTGAAGTGTTGATCCATAAGAAGATATATTTGTGGTTTTAAGAAACCAAAAATCATCTAATGTAGTTTTATATCTCCTCTCTCAGGCTTCTCTCTGGAGCTCTAGTAACAACAGGTTGGTGAGCCAATCAGAAGAGAGGAGGCTCCGAGCCTCTCTTCTGATTGGCTGACTGTTCTCTGAGTGGTTGAATAAAAATATAGCAGATTTCAGGTAAAAACACTCAGAGAAACCGAATCCTGCAAGGTTTGGATGGTGGGTCCATGTGGGCGGGGCTTGGGGCATGGATGACTGCTTTGTTGTGACATCACAAAGTTACAGAAGTCTTGACAGCTGGATTGTTCTGTCTTTGAAAAGACATGTATTTATTGCATTTGACTTCATGTACCTCTGTATTCTAGTGAAACATCTGTTTTTTCAACTCCACCAGATTGTCATTTTATAATTGTGTGAGAAATACATATATATATTTTTCTCATAAGGAGTTTAACGGCAAAATAAACATTATGGAGTCAAGATCACAAGGTTATCATGTGTTTTTTTTTTTAAGACTCACAGGCATCCCACTCCACACTCTGACCTGTGAGCTCTCATTCACTTGCAGCACGCTCCTGCAGCGCAGTCCCAGGATCAGCTGACTGCGCAAGGAGCTGTTGCCTTAATAAATCAAGAGCTAATACACACATATAGCAAACTACTGCCATCGTTTGCGCTGATAAATCTGGCCCCAGTTGTTTAGGCATCGGGGAAAAAAAACTGTCTCCCTGAAACATTCACAGAGCTCTATCATGAAATAAGGCCTAAAAAAAACACTTTAATTTGACATGCATGTCTTGTATTATAAAAACAACACAAGGAAAAATATATGACTTGTATTATTGTACCAGACGCAGGCAGTTGTGAATGTGCTCTAACTCTTAATGGCACCATTAACTCTGAAAATGCAACAGGACACCGTACACATCCATTTACAGAAAAAACACTGGCTTCCCAGTAGCTCCTTAACTGTAAATTATACCCAGTCCCCAGCTGAACTAATGTGTACGTATACACAACAACTTGCACACACACACACACACACACACACACACATGCACACTTGGAAGCATTTTACCTGGGAGGCCCTGGAACAGGTGTCCCTCTTCCACGGGCGGCTGACTTGCCCCTCACCGATGGCACCTTGGCATCCTCGGAGCCGCCGTTCAGGTATGTGAGCTCCTGCAGCTGGGCCTGTCTGATCTCATCATTGTAATCCTGCACACAGAGAAGCAGTGTGTTCACACACACACATGGAGACAGCAGTAGACTCGCTTTCAATTACTCTGTATTAAATTACGTCCTTTATCTCCAGGGCTACAGCCCCGGGAATATCTAATTAATGTACTTTACAGTACTGCCGTGACCGCTGTTCCTGAGGCAGCTAAACATTTCAGATATCCCGCTGATAAATCCTTGGGACACCCCCTCTTTTTTTTTTTTTTTGCCTTTATCTTCTCTTTTTGCTGCCAAATTATAACACATAATTAACACGAAATTGGTTCTTTAATCATGAAAGGAGTGATACGATTGTCATGTGTCCGCTATATCAATAAATATGTTTTGTGGCAACAGTGAGAAGAGGTAACATGGAGCGGGGTGGGAATGGGGGTAATTAATGATGAGATGTAAATCATCATAGCTCAGAGCATCGGAGAGCTCATCCATAATAAATGGAGGAAGAGTAAATACGCTCCACGCCGCACGCTGCTGCCAAGAAGGGTTTGGTCGATGCAGAGAGATTCCCTCCTGTGCTCTTTTATTCCTGTTATACCCACGACTTCCCACCCAGAATCACAATCACACACACTGAGCCAGATGCTTTCCACACGCACACACACACAC
>NW_019524876.1:61681-64622 GCF_002814215.2 Seriola lalandi dorsalis
AAAAAAAAAAAAAAAAAAAAAAAAAAAGTTTCCCTTTCAATCTTGTGAAACTTGTGCTTTGTCGAATAGTCTCAAAAACCACCTTGTGTTAGCGAATACATTTCCATTACTAGTCGTTAAGGTCGCAAATTTCAAATTGCGCATTGAGCATGTTCATGGAAATGCAGCTACTGGGTTGTGTTGTGTCACGCTGTCGCACCTTCCTACAGCGGTCCATCGAACTGAGCGTAAAGAGTGGTTCAGTAAAATAAATAAAAAGAACCTTGTCCTCAGATGACCGAAAAATTGGGTCATACCAGTTATGATTCATAATTAAGTCCAGACTGCGCTGCGTGGAAGCTGATGAGTAAAAATAAAAGCAGGTAATCTAAAAAATAAAATAAAAAATAGATCCAAATAGTGGACACACTGTTTGATCTCTGGGAAGTGAAGCGCTGAAACACCAGCAATGAACATGTTTCACTAAAGGTCAATGACCTGTTATATTTGCTCTGCAGTAAACGTAGTTCTGTTCCTGCTCATGTTTCGTCCCGACCAATCCTGGAGATCGGCATCAGGGCCGTTCCTCGGAAAATAATAATGAATCGGCTAAAATAAAGCTTGATTGACATTTGATAATGTTTCTCAGTTTATCTCGTTCCAGTTGTTATTGGTTGGAAATGTCGTTGGTTTTTTTTCATTTATTTTTCATGCATCAAACCCAGCAACACAAACCACATACTAACTCACGTGACCAGCTGTAGCAAATAAAACAGTGGCCGGTTCAAACAAACATCTGGCTTCCACTACAACTCCGCCATCTTTGCTGGGGTTCCAGCACCAATTCAATCACCTGTTGCCACCACACACACTGTCTCTTATACACATCTCCTCTTGCCTTTTTCAAAAAAAAAAAAAAAAAAGTCTTCTCCAGGGCTTTCCAATGTCGGCAACTTCCTCTTCCCCTTCTCCCTCTCCCAGCACCAAGCAAGCCAGTGTCTCTGATGTCACCTAATTATAAATAACCTTCTTTTAAGAGTGCCTGTGGTATGTTAATGATATGTTAATTCCCCCCATAAATCTGCGCTTTACGAGCAGGGGGCTCCTTTGCACATAGCAACAGCAGCGCTAACGGTGTTGAGTGGGGAGTGTAAGCAGGGTGCAGATCTGTATCTCCTCTTCCCCTTTCATTTGTTCTTTGGTATATTTGCATGGAAAAAAAAAAAGAAATGAAAAACATGCGCTTTAACTATCATCAGCCAAAAAACAAAACAAACAACAACAACAAAAAAAACAGAGGATCTAATCTAATGTTAGCATACATCATCTGAAGACTCTGTTCTTTTAGTACATCTATACGATCTGTTTAATGTGTCCAGTGTCATTTTGTTTGAAAGCGATCTGAGCGTGTGACCACATCATTTGCATATGATACAGTTGATATCGAGGCAGTTTTCATACATGGGAACTCTCTCCAAGCACTGATAAGAAGCATCCGAGATCCAGCTCAGTGCTTTAGCAGCTAAGCAGCCCACGGCAGGAGATTATAGCTGTCTGTTTCTCATATCTATTGCCAGCATCTTCCTCCTGTTTACATTTTTTTTCCTTCTCTCTCTCTCTCAGTAAATCTGCTTATGAAAAGTCGTTCACCCTGGAAACAGAGGGCCGCGACGCCCTGGACACTGCAGCTCCTACAGACGGAGCTGCGAGGTAAAGAACAACGTCGAGCTCTGTGTGCATTCACATTCAAATGAAATATTTAAGGGACAGACGCTGGATAAATGAGGGGCAGGTTCTATTATGTTCTGGCTGAATGACAGGTGACGCATCATACTGTATGAAACGGTGCAGACATCCGCTGCTCAGCTCCATCAGCCTTGTTTATCTACACCTCTGACATTCAAAGTGGATTATAAACACAAAGAGCAGATTTACTCTTTAACATGGTAATAAAAAACATACACTCACATATATTCAGAGCCAATGTTGCTACCAGCCGCGGCTTAGCAGCAAGTCTCCTCGACTGAACCTACCATACGATATCTCCCCCTGTACTGGCCTCCCTTCACTGGTTACCAATGACAGAGGGAACTATTTTATCTGTTTTTAAAGCCGACAGCATGAGACTGGTAAATCCACAACACCAACAGGAAAGACAGAGAAGAAGAAAAAACAAATGTACGGTGGCCCTGAGAGCTCAAAACACGTGCAATCAGACAAAACACAGGCAAGTTCAGAAAACATCTTCATCACTTTGACAACACAGGTGCTGCAAATACTCACAAACAGCACGTGTGTTGTCAAACTGATGAGGATGTTTTCTGAATTTGTTTGTTTTACTTGTATGTGTTTTCTTAAGTTGCAGTGTGTTGAGCTTCAGGGCCACCGTAGATATTCACTAGAGAAAACAGAAACAAAAACAGAAGGACTTCGTTCATAACGGCTGAGTTTGCAAACGGTGAAGGGACGGAGCAATATGATCAACTAGGTGATGATGATAATAATAGATTGAGCAGCTACTGCAAAATCAGTGGGAGCAAAACAGTACATTGATTAGTATGACAATGTCAATAGATGATTATTTACTGAGCCTGTGAGCTCACAATTTGGTGCAAAACCCTGTCGCCATGACGTTTTATCTCCCATAATTCATATCTTTGTTAACATGATTTCAACAACACACAGCTGGGTTCATGTACAGGCCTCGCTCTCTTTTAATTTCTTTTAAAATCTTCCACTTGTCTGTAAAGCACTAAATGGTCTTGGGGCTCAAAGACTATCTCCGATCTGCTTGTGCGATATGAAGCATCCAGGTGATCCGGGACAGGTTCACTCTGTGTTCCCAGAATCAGAACCAAGCGAGGTTTTAGTTTCCACACTCCCCACCTGTGGAACCAGCTTCCTGAAACACCTGAGATCGGCTCATTTCAGTCAGGGCTTAACACATCGCTGTTTGCTGCAG
>NW_019524876.1:65409-65514 GCF_002814215.2 Seriola lalandi dorsalis
GCGACAATGACACATGCTGTGCAGCTGAAAACAGAAAGTCAGCATCAGCAGCTGAAGATGAAGAAGTAGTTTTGTAGTGAGGGTGTATCCCCCCCCCCCAACCCC
>NW_019524876.1:65594-87232 GCF_002814215.2 Seriola lalandi dorsalis
AGAGAGAGAGAGAGAGAGAGAGA
This sequence comes from Seriola lalandi dorsalis, assembly GCF_002814215.2. Classification (NCBI taxonomy): domain Eukaryota; kingdom Metazoa; phylum Chordata; class Actinopteri; order Carangiformes; family Carangidae; genus Seriola; species Seriola lalandi. The sequence continues at coordinate 65,618 of NW_019524876.1, forward strand.
GAGATAGAGAGAGAGAGAGAGAGAGAGAGAGAGAGAGAGAGAGACGAGCTAAGTGAAGTTGATTTATTCCCAGTTAACCAGTCCAGTCTGAAATCAATCCTGCTGCTAAAGGGCCGTTTATTTCCTCTCTTTATGTACCAACATGATCAGGGATGATAGAAGACTGGGTTGTGTTTAAAACTTCCACTCATAAAGCCTTTTCATTATGAGGTGTATTCTTCCCACCTGTGTCAGAGTTCATATGAGAAATAAAACCACAAACCTAGACAGCGTTGTCTTGATCTGACTGCGTGTTTTTGTTTACTATGAGAGAAAACTGACTTTTGGAAGACGGCAGACATGTTTGGCAATCCTTTCACATTTCCATAAACTTTTGAAATCTGTTTTCAAGATTGAAGCTGTTTTTCAAAAAAAAAAAAGCTGTCAGTCAAATGCAGTTCCGGTTCCTGCGGGTGAATCTCTCACATCTGATTCAAGATGAGAGACAATTATCAAACAAATAAACATGTTTGCATATAAAGAAATAATAATAATTAAAAAAGGCAGTACAATGAGCAGTCCATATAATGTTATGCAAAAATAGCAAATATTTCTTCCTTTTATCTGATAGTAAACTGAATATTTTTGCATTTTCAAAAGTTGGTCCGACAAAACATGAGATTCACAGACATCACATTGAGTTATTAGTTACTTGGGGAAATATTTAGTAGATTAATTGAATAATTATAATAATAATAATAATAATAAGATGCAGGCCTAATTCACAGCTTCATGAACAGAGAGGCTCACGTTTGATGATTCTAACACTGATTAAAAACAGTTCAACAATTGAAGTTGGATTTTCATCGGACCTCTTACATTAAAATCTCTGTCTAAACTTTAAAAAGTTGGTCCCGCCCACTTTGACTTCACACCACGTGAAGGACCTGCTGCAGCAGACAGAGATAAAAACAATCAAAATGATGTGGAAGTAAAAGGAGTCAAAGGAGCCAGGAGAGCGGGAATAAAAATTGAAATAACAGGACTGGAGTGTTACCTTTTCTTTGTCTCTCATGGATCCTTTTCCGAGAATTGACATCTTTGTGAGAGTGTCCTCCTGTAGTCTCTTTAACGAGTTCCCGCGTGGCCCGAGGAGTTTGCCAACAAAGTTAAACTGCAACAGAGAGGGAGAGCGCGGATCAATCAGAATCTGTGTGTTTGAGATAAAGAGCAAAGACATTTCTCGTGTCAATCACACACACACACACACACACAAGACTGGAGTGACTGAAGCCGATGGAAACTTATCAGCAGTTTTTCCCGTCCACTTCTTGAACTAGAATTTTCTGAGGGGTCTTCACCCAGGTTCACTGTGTCGCCTTTTCAGTTACTGTTATATTCACTTTGCATAAAGTTAGCATAAAGTTAGCATTAAATTCACAAGCATGGACAGTAACAAGGTCGGAGGTTTTCAGAGCTGCAGAGGAAACAATGAAGTCAGAGGTTTTTCAATCAGAGAAGGAAAAGCAGGAGAAATAAAAGTGAATCGTTTGTTACATTTAGTCTTGCAAATTATTATGACATTTTCTTCTTATGCTTTTTATAGTTGTATGATAATTAAAAATGCGTTTATACTAATACATACTAATGCATATATTTAATATATTATATACTGCACTATCTTTTTTTTTTACCCTAATAACATGCAGGAGGAGGCGGCAGTACTTCTTATAGCCTGTGGTGGTGCCGACGGCCTTCATCTCAGGCTGCACCTACAACCTCCAGCACTGAGATATGGAAGCCTGGATGTTGCTGCCTGAGAGGCATAAAACTGGGTCAAAAAAAAATGTCTGCAAAACGCAGCTTTGCTTTTTCCTGAAGCTTAATTGCTGAGCGCACACAGAAACAAGAACAAGGTGACTCCTGATGAATAGAGCAGAAGCTCTGAGGTTCATCTGGACGTTGGCAGCTGGACAGTGAGAAGACGCTGTTTAAAGAGATTTTAGACATTAAATTGAACTGAAACTGTGAAACTAAAAACAAAATTTGTTTAGTCTTTGATATCTAGAGCAGTTTAGGTCAAATCAACCGGAGCACTTTACTTCCTGGTATCTGTTCACAACATTTCACACATCTGTTGCAATATTTGCGCAGACATTATCAGTATTATCATGATGCTGTTTGTTTGTTTGAGCTAACATCGAACTCGACCACATCTGGCGCTCTGCTGTCCCCCGGCGCAAGACTGCCTCACAAGGTCACCGTTTTTTTGTTTTTCTTTTAGCTATAAAAACCCAAATGTTATGTATTCCTGTGTCGAGGCGTGTCGCGTGCAGACACACATCAAAGTCGTACAACCTTTAAGACGGGGCTCAACACAAGTCCACCGGCAGCTGGAGATGGTCAGAGAGACAAAAGGAGGCCGATACGTTTCTCCCCCCTCGCCATGTTTTCCTTTAACAGTGAGTTATACAGCTGTCTCCCTCAACTATCTAGGTCATCAATTAGCTAGCAGGAGGTAAGAAAACAGCCAGTTTTGTTCTACACACCTCTCCTATAGCTCTGCTGCCTTTTGTTCAGAAAGCGAGTGCTTATTAGGAGGCTCCTAACAATTCCTGGGTGAGGGATTTGAGAGGTGAGCTTCAGTGATTCGCTCTAATGCAGTAACTGACTGTCTTGGGGTTTTTTTTTATATCCTGGCCATGCTGAACTCCAGCAGCTCTCTGCTACTGTATTTTCCTACAGCTTTTATAATTACACACGGCCCTGTGACTGCATGTGATCATGCAGGAACCTATTCAAGACCCACTGTGCTAATTCCAGCCCTGCACTTGCAAATGGGAGTGAGTGGCGCCCCGCAAAGTCCTGACCTTGGACTGATGAACATGTCAAACTAAAACTAGAGCATTTATGCTAACGTGTTTCCATTCAGTCCTTCAAAAGATTACAATCCCTCTACTGTAATCTATACCATAATTAACAAATATACTCAATAGGACATGAATGGTTGGGTCAGGGAGATTCAATTTAAAGTTATCTAAGCAAACAAAAATGTATCCTGCCTCTAATGTATTCAAGTTTACAAAAGGATCATCAAAGGAGACAGCGCTGCCGGGGCGAACAGAGGGTGTCAGGAAATGTTTTAAATGTGCTGAGTTTAACCGATGTCCTGCGCATCCATCATTTCCACCTGGATAGAGCCTTGATCACTGAGCTGTGCCATCTCTTGAACAATGATTTGCAGAGCACAGATCACACAGCCGACATCTCTCCGTGTTACTACAGCTTCCGTGCACCCGTTCCCTCTGACAGGTTAAGTATCGGACATGGTGTCTGGGACGTTTGTGTGGATATCTCAGTCCTCCCCAGCGCCGGATGGATAGAATAAAAAAATGCTCAAACAAGGAGGAAAGCTTTGTTTTTGTTTTTTTTCCTGATCGAGAGCAAAGTGCTACTGTGCAGCTTTCAATATTACAGTGTAGAAGCTACAGCAACTGTGCATCAGGGCATCACAACGGGGGGAAATTTACAGGAAATGTCAGACAGACTGTGGAACAGAACTTCATGCAGATAGAAATGTTCTGTTTGCAAACCGAGTTTCAGTGAAATCAGAGATGAAATTACAGTCTGGCTTATTAGTGAACTGTCGACAGAACAAATGCCCTTTTTAGCTGCGACTTTGTCTTCAGCAGACAGTTTACGATATAATAAAAAATGGAATTTGTTGAATGAGAAACGCGCTGCATCACCTGAAGTAACTAAATCTTTCTTAATTAAAGATTACTTTATCAATTTGAGAATTTAATTATGTCAGATTTTGTAAACAGTGCGAGCTAATCCAATTACTGACCTGTGGGCAAGTTTTTAATTAAATCATTCCGTCAGAAAAATACAGTAAATGAACACACAATGTAAAAATGTGCAATGTTGATTAGCAGAGTGTTTTTTCTACTGATTTATGTTCCTAAATTGTCTTAATTAATTTTAATTTGGAGTAACGTCCATTCTGTTTTAAACCTATAGTTTAGTAACACGTCTGTTTTCTCTTTTCTGATTTTATGCAAAATGATGAAAATGTTTTGCTGCACACACGGAGTTAATGAGTTAAAGTTTGAGGTGCCTCCGCAGCTTAAGGGTTAAGACTGTAACGTCTGCAGTTCAAGTCTGGCCACATCTCTCTCTCTCTCTCTCTCTCTCTCTCTCATTTCCTGTTGTTTTTCTACAGCTGTCTGTAACCGTAACTAAAAACACTCCAAAAAATACTTGGGAGGGGGAGAAAAAAAAGAGGAGAAGATGTTTCATCTAGAAATATTAAATAAATGCTGCTAGAAACATGAAGGTCTTGGACTCCATACAAAGCAACAGGCAAATCCCCCGGGGCCTCACATCCCCACAGGGCCCCACACAAGCCATAGCTGGTTTGTGGTAATTTCATTAATTGTAATTTTATTTAAGAATATGGTAAAATTTTCCTCGAAAGCATCACAGCTCACATGATAAGGATCTTAATGTGGATGCTACTGCATCACCTGATCTTACGTTGCTGTCTCCTATAGCTTCCATTTACATATATCCAAACTAATTTGTTTTGTCAATTATGTTTTGATGAGAAAGGTAATTGCTGCCTGGATTATGTTGACTGGCAACATGTACAACATGTGTATAAAAATACTTTTCTGAGGGTTGTGGTTGTTGTGGAACACTTTGGAGTGAAGATTAGAGAAAGGTCGTGGTTCACGTCGTCTCTTGTGCTTCAAGTCAGTGTGAGCTACAGGTGGCCGAACTGGCCGGGAGGTCATGTGACAATGTTTTCTGGGTAGAATCACAATCTAAAATCTAAATCTGCATCTTGTTTCTGCTCTGATTTTATTGTGAAAATCACGACTGGAAGTTGTGATTCGTATCTTTCCGACACTTCTTTTCCGATGTTTCCAGCTATTCTCTGCCCGCACTGCTGTCTTCTGTTTTATAAATTGTGTAACGACTAATCACACAGAGTGAAATGTCTGTGTAATTGTGGGAGTTTGGCACAAAATTGTAATAACTTGGTGATCACCTTAATTTCTATCTTGCACCATCATCAGATAAAAGGTTTAATTTGTCCAGTGCTACAGGTTTAAGATCAAATACATGTAAAACTAATAACAACACTAGCAGCTTCAGCTTTACATGGTGTTTATGTTAATTAAAAAATGTTAGCATGCTAACACTCTAAAATAAGATGGTTAGCACGGTAAACATTCTGCCTGCTAAACCTCAGCATGGCATTGTAATTGTGAGGTGATATATGTAGGTATTTTAATTTGAAAGTTCAGTCGCTGCCCTGCTTCGTGTTTCCCTACCTGTGGGCAGATCTGTTGTCCCGCAGGTGGACTGTGGCTCTACCGGACTGCAGTCGGCGGGCTCGCTGTTTAACAGTTAGCAGTGACTGAAATTTAATTATCTAAATATCGCACCTTTTAATGATGTGATTTGTATGATGATCATGAAAGAAGATCATGTGCCAAAGTAAGATCGTCCATGATACAATATCGTAAGATCACCCACCCCTAATGTTTTTGGTGGTAAACCTAGTTCACCGTTTTTGCTGTGAGTGCCTAAAAGTGAGAAAAAGAAATAGGCAGATATTGTGTTGGGATATTGTACAGAAAACAAATGTATCCACATTTCGAGACTTTGCATTTGCAGTATGTTCTTTAAAAATGTCTCGTTATGATGTTATTAAAACATATTTCAGGCGCTATTATACTTCTCTCAAAATGAATTAACCGTATACATTTCTATAAACATCGTTTCCTGGAGACAGGGTTTGATCTTGAGGCCCTGGTCTAAGTCTTAACTCTCGGCTTGATGTTCATTATTGCAGCTGATTGTGTTTAAATGTTGTATATTCCTAAATTCATTTGTTTAATCAAATCACCACATAGCAAACCTGAGGACTTGTAATGTTTCGAAGTGGAGAAACAGATTGTTAACAGGGGTCCTGTGGCTCGTTTGAATTCCCAGGCTCTGTACAGTAGCTGCTTTATGTGGCCAAGTTTTTACAACTTGTTCTAATATGAGACATAGACTCTTCTGAGCCACTACAGACTCTATTATAGATAATATAGTGATATAGGTATTGGTTTAATGGCATTTGTTTGACACCATTTTAAGTTCTTGACTATTTAAAGAGAGATCATGGGGATCTGCTTTGTGTTTATTTGAATAATGCCAGTAAATGTCAGACAGAAGTCTTAATCTGGACATTTAAACACATCAGAGACCAGTCAATAGATTTGCAGAGGCACGCACACACACACACCTCCTCATATGGACAGTCCAAATATATGACTGATCACATAACTATAATCCCTGCTGTTTATCACATATCAAAATCCATCTGGCTCCCACTGTGATTGATGCTTTGGGGTTTTTGCTAATGCTTTACTTATCACGAGGGATTATGTGACTTACAAAAACCTGCCTGGGCTCCTGCACTGGTTCATGTCATTAGACTGTGTGAGAGGATTGTGATGGTGATGGTGCTGCTGCTGCTGCCTGTAATCACCAGAATAAAAGCTGATGTGTTTAATTACAGGTTGTTGCCTGCTGCGCTGCTGTGGTGTTAGTGGTGCAAAAAAAAAAAAAAAAAAGTGATACAAATAAAATATGAAAAAGAGGAAATGACATGAAATGATATAAAAACGGGGTTTAAAATGTTGCACCATATCCTGGTTGTCTGTTAAAAGGAAAGAAAAATGTCATGTGGATGATTACAGAGAAAGACAGCGGACAGAAGTAGAGAAAGAATGCATGATTAATCACACTTAACTTGAAGGGGGTGCGAGGGGGGGGGGGCACGTCTGAGATCTTTTTATCGTGTGCTGAATGTATTACTGCGAGTCTGGCAAAAGGTATGTGCTCACAGAGAGCCAGCGCGGTGATTGTGCTGAGGACAGCAGGACAGGAACGACAGCAGAAGGATAAATCACCGCTCCCAGCGCAGACAGAAAAAGCCACAGTCTGAACTGGAAATAAACCAGTGGGACTCCTTACGCCTCGCTAATGGCCCACAGTGCCTTCTGCCAAAAGATGCTTTTCTGAGACACCAGATCTAGCAATTGTACAGATGAGCACTGATAGCGCATCCTTGTTCAAAAGGTGGGATATTTTTAGTTGCCTGAGTAGGTGTGACGCTGTGTCATGTTGGTAAAATCATGTAAATCTCTCTCTATTTCTGTAGACGAGCTTTCAATTAAACCTTCCTCCAAGAGAGCTGTTGACTGAGTCTTTATGAGACATAAATGATAACAAAGGAAGTAGTATTGAAGTGTCCTTTTCACAACAGAACACTGTACTAACACTATAAAAATCATCACTCTTAGAAAGTCCAGGAATTCATCGGTGTTGGGTATTAAAAATCATCGCCGAGGAGCAGCTCTATTTTATCACTGAGGATCAGCAGCGCGGGACTTGCAGCGTCGCGTCCTCGCCCACTTCATTTTGATAAAAAGCTTTGTTTGCAGAGGATGGATTTAACCTCTCTGCATGTGCTCCTAAATGGCTATTTGGAAAATGGTCGTGCCACTTCAATGCCAGAAGCCAAAAGGTGATGCTCGCGGCTCAGAAGAAAACCCATTCAAGTCAAACCAATCACTCTTGCCATTGCTACCTGTCAGACAGAACAAATTGAATTTGTCTTCCTTCGGTGGCTTGTTGGAGCTCTAAACAGCGTATTAGTGGCTCTACTTATCAAAGCTGTCAGAGCAAATCTGTTTAGCTGTGAACCTGGGAGACTCAGATCAGCCTCCAGATGACACCGCATACATAGGCAGTACACACTCAGCGTTCGCCCATATTATTTTGTAGAAGAGATTTCAGCTCAGTCAGTGGAGTGCATGTCATCACATGGTGATTAATGAGTCTGCTCAAAATTCACACAAAAAGGTCGTCAAGGTCGTAACTACACACTGAAATACAGACACTGAAATCAAGTTTGAACAATGGAGACAGAAACTAGCGACTAAAAATCTTTAGCTAGTAAGATGCTAGCACATTGACTGCTAGCAGAAATTTACATGAATGTCAACATGTAATATACAGTATGTATTGATAGATTTGACTGTTTTTTGTTTGTCAATTTGGTCATTTTCAAAAAACGACACTTGTAGAAAACACACAGTAAAGAATACAAATGAAATCTGAAAGTTACGGTGTCTGGCAGTCCAACAGTTTAGTTATATATAGCTGGAACATTCACAAAGTGGTTTACATGTATGTTTAGACACTTTTAGCTAGCAGCGTGAATCTGTGGATGGTCCAGACTGAAGTGTCTCAACAACTATAAAGTGCTGCAGCGTTGATGTATTTTTGTAGGCCAAGCCGGAAGTTAGCATCACCCTGGTTCCCCTTGACAAAAAAACCAGTGGGATTTTTACACTGGCTTTTGGATTGTTGTAGAAAATAAATTTTTTTTATTTTTTTTAAAAACTGATCAGAAAAATGATCCAAAAAAACCCCCAGAGACTCAGGAAAGAAGGAACCACAAGTGCTAAAATGCTAACTAATCTACAGGTTTCGGGACTCACTCCAAGCATTAACGGTCCCCTCGGGATAACTTGGAATAACTTTGACAACCTCCTGACTTTTTTATCAAAATTTAAATTTTATCATTACTTTGGGTTATGACCAACAAAAAAAACTAAATTACATCCCCATCAGCTTTAGCTGTGCATTGCCTTTAGTGCTTATTAGCAAATCTTAGCGAGCTAACGCACTACATGAAGAAGGAGAACGTTGTACGCGCTGCGAATGTTGCATGCTGATGTTAGAGGTGTGCAGTTTGTGCAGCTTCAAAAAGCCACTGAGGTGACTGCAGAGTCAGTCACCAAATAAATGCTCATGGGCATAAGGCAGGGATGCAGGGAACGTGAAACAAAGTAAAATTCAAAATTAGTTTTCTTTCTTAAGTATTTGACATCAAAGAGTCCTGACTGAGGATGCGTTTGTCACAGAGCTGATACGACTCTACGGTGGGTCATGCTGAGTGTGGACTAATATAAAACCTGGTACATTGCTGATTTTTACACCCAGGAAATTGACTTTGGTATTATTTTACTGTGCATGTCATTAACTGATCAGAGAAGTATAGAGAAACTAAACCTCAGTATAACCTTTGGAGTGTAATTGGTTCAGTATTTGACTCCTGTGCTGTGTTTCCTCCCTGCTGTCCTCTCCATCCACTCACTCCAGGTTACCGCTGTCCTTCCCCTTGGAGGGCTGAGGTGAAAACTTGAGTGATGGTGTAAGAGCAGCCCTCTCACTTTTACATCAGCCTCCCCGTCGCGCTCCCAGCGGGAAATCCCTGTCATGCACCGAGCGCGTGGCGCCAATAAAACCGCTGCTGCCGGTGAAGGCTCCTTGTGGCGGCGGGCGAGGCTGAAGTGCTCTCCGATGTGGCAACTGCATTATCGCTCAGAGCGGCTTCACATGGAGGTCACTGTGGAGCTGGCCGTCTATGACTCCATTGCAAACACTGTCACCTTACAAGCTATTAATTCTTTTGAGAAACAGACCTACAAGTACATGTATCTAGCGTGTATGAAATGAAATCCACTGTGACAAAAATTCCTTTTGAATCTTCTATTCATAAATATTCATTGACAAATTAATATACCGAGACATCAGAGCGTCATTGACCAAGGTCAGGGTAATGGAGAGGTGTGTATATGAGGGCGGAGGAGTGAGAATTACAGCTGTAACATCTCAGAAGCTTACACAACTCTTCAGACAGGAAGTAACATCCCTAATATAGTCCTACCCCAGTTCTGTCAGCCAACACTCCGCCTGTATGCCGCCTTCCAGATACGCTACATCTAATAACATAAAGCATCAACAAAAAGTGTCAAGTGGCTGTTGTAAGGAATTTAAATCAAAACCAGAGCAACTGTAGTTGGTTTCATTATCTATAAATAACACGATCTAAAATTCTCTATCGGCGCAGATCACATTCTTGGAGAAGTCTCTGGTGGTGGTTGGTTGGTTGGTGATACTATAGCACTTACTTTAGGAAACTGCTTGACTGGTATTAAAACTTTCTGGCCCAGTTTCATGTTCTTGTTGATGACGACGTCGATGAACTTCTCCTCCTCCTTCCCCTCATCTTTCTGGATTTTTTCGATCTCTACAAGAAGAAGAAAAGTAATGAGTCAGGGGATGACAGGCAGCAGATATGCAGGGCTGTAGCGCAGGTGCTAAATTAACTGTTATCTCCGTTATCAGAGAAAGGAATACTTCAGCGTCTCAGCCGAGGTTTTCCTCAGACCTCAAATACAGTTACACACTGAAACTGTTTCTGTCCACCAGCTTCTGTAGAGCAGCTCCGGCTCTAACTCCGGTTACCGGGTCAGTGAGCACAGGTTTCAGTTTTGGCTCTGGACAACCACAGTGATATCCAAGAACCAGCTTTGGTAGGTGTAGTTTTGAACTCTGGACAGAGGCTAGGCACCTGCCATCTCTACCTTCCTACTTAAACATACATAAACACAATTTTAATAACAACTAATCATTAAAGCCACATTTAAAAGCCAAACATTCACACATTTCAGCTTCTTGAATATTTCCTGGGTTTCTTAGTGCTCTGTGATATTAAACCACATATCTTTGAGCTCTGCATGCATGGTCTTATTTAAAACAAGACGTCTGAATATGTCAGCTCCGGCTTTGACACTTTATGGACAAACAAGTAATGGATTTACCAAGAAAGTAATCGACTGATCAGTTGATTGTGGAAATAATCATTAGTTCCAGAACAATTTATGAGATTGTTTCAATCTTCTCATCTCACTTCTGGAAAATATGCAAATTGGTTTATTTTCCATAAAAATGTTGAACTTTTCCTTTAATGTTGTGATTTCCTTTTTTATTCAAAAATTCAACAAAATAAAATCCAGGTAACCAGCGTTTTTATTTTCTTGATAGATAACGTAAAGAGAAACTTCACCACTTTTTCATATAAAGGTCAGTATCTTGCAGCCTGTGATAACAGCTGTAAAATGACCTCTTGCTGATGTCACGGGGTTATCACTGTTTGAGCTCAGAGATGAATTCATAACAGAAAGGCAGCTGATCATTTCAGCTTGCAGGTCTAGTAAACAAACCTTTTGAATTGTGCTTTTTTTTGTATAAAAATTGGTATGTTCCTTCAGTTTCATTCATGTCACCTAGTGGCTGCGGCTCAGTCATCATGATACTTTAAGCAGAGATACCAATTTACCTGTACAGGCATGACATGTGCTGGAGTCTCTTTCATGTGCCTATAAAAAAATAAAAAAAGGGAGGACACTGGAGCTTGCGCCTCCAGGCTACCAAAAATATTGGCTGTCACGCTTCTTCTTTTGGGAGAGGTAGACTTTGATGTATTTGGAGATGTAACCTTGAACGTTTAATCAGATGGATAACATCTGTGTTTCAGTGCCAGGAAAATGGTTTTGCAGAGAGGGCAGCGGAGAGGTGCGGCGGAGGCTACGACAAAGACTCGGGGCTAAAGGCCCAGCGGGGGAAAGGGTGAGGCAGGGAGTGAACTCCATCATAGATTTATTTCTCCTGTGCGAAACGTTTTGAAATGGAAAAGCAAATACGATTAAAAACAGAGGAAATCATGCTGCTTTAGCTTTTTTAGTTTATGTTTTTCATATTTGATTTTTGGAGCCCGGTTCAGAGTCAGATGTGAAGATTAGATTCGGGTAAAAATAAGCATGTTTACATGTTCAAACGCCACATAAACCAGATACACCACGTCATCCCCGTTTTTTCAATTACTATAGGTCAGAAATGAGCCGAGCATATCAGCAGTGCAAACTAGAAAAACTGAAAAGGCAATTGTGATTTTTTCCACAAAGCTCTGCAGCATTACATTTGCAGAATGTAATTAAAACCTTTGATATGAGTTTTAACGAGGATAAAAAGAAGTATCAGTGAGATGGAGATATCTTTAAGCTTCAGTTTATCCCGAGGGGGGAAGAGAGCGCACACATTCTCAGAAAAGACAACATTAATATTAATGCATCGCCTAGCAACATGCCAAGACAGAGTTTCCTCCTGCAACCAGGCGTTGTCCTCAAAACATTCAGGCTCTGATATGTTGGGAGATTGTGACTGAGACTGTGTTTCAACTACAAACAGTTGAATTTTTTTTAATTTCTTTTTCTTTTTCAAGCTTACAGCACAATTTTTCCAACAAGCCTGGAAAAGAAACATTTTTGCATTTGAAGACCAAATAAAAAAACCCTGACAGGGCTCTGCAATCAATCAGCAGGTGTAATAAGCGGCCAAAGAGAAGCTTCAAATGAGCTCCCTCTCTGAACGCTGGCGAGACGGAACCAGCGAGTGCGAATTAACTAACCACAGCTCTTCTCAAAAGATCTTGTTTGTGCGGCGGGTTTATGAGGGAGGAAAGAAAATGCAGCCACGTGAACCGAGAGCTGCCCTCAACCTCCGAGTCATTAACGAGTTTTCAAAAGAAAGACATGTAAGCGTGCACCACTGAAACAAGCACAGTGTGCATGCTGTTTTTCTTTTCTTGTGTTTTGTTTCCCACTTCCAGCTCTGTGACGGTCCTCTCTTCTGGCTGCAGACGGATGGCGAACACCGTGACATTCCAGTTTGAGCTGTTTGAGAGCCACGACACATGACAACACCTCCAGTGAATCAGCACCTGAGAACTCATTGATAAATATCACTCGCAGTCTCTTCCTCTGTTGTTATGATTGGCGTTCTTTGTGTGAATACCTGAGTGAAGTTATGTGAGGGATGAAATGAATTCAGCGGGGTTGATAAAGATTTCATAGCCGACGTGTCTCAGCTGCTCGGAGACCGTAACGGAATGAGTGAACGAAATATTGAATTTTGAAGATTTCCTTATGATACGTTATGCTTGACTCTGCGGGCTCTGGAGGAACCACTTGGCCTATATTTAGTTGAATATGTATGTACATCCCGTTCCCCTGATGAGGGCTGTTGCTGCTCAAATACGATTTTCTAACTCCTGAAGAGCAGCTGAATTCTTCTCACTGCCTCACTTCTGTTTGAGGATGAAAGGAAGAGGAGGAGGAGGAGGAGCATTTTTGCAACTTAATCCTGTATATATATATATATATATATATATATTTATTTTATTTTTTTTTGCATTTTTTTTAATTTAATTTTTGAAGCTCAAAAATGGATTAACATAATAACTAAGATTCATGGATAATTCTGAGGTATTACAACAAGGGATTGTTTTCTTAGTTCTGGCCATCACCAACACCTTTAAAGTAAATCACCTAATCAACTTAATTTGGAGCAGAAACTGAAATGTCAATAATAAACCCTGATCGCAAAGAAAAACTGCACAAAAACCATGAATGTATTATTAAAACTCAACGATGGCGGAATAATTTAAAATTTTTTTGTAGTTCAAGATGTTGAGTTTTATAAGGCTAGGCTTTTTTTTTTTTCTTTTTAACTTTTCAAAATTGACACTTACAATCTTCCATAGAAACTACACAACCAGCTTTAATGACAAGGATTGAGAAATTAAAACCCAATAGCAGCGGAAAGATACGGTCAGGACTTTCAGAATAAAATCAGGATGGAAACAGGGCACAGAGATTTGTAAATTGGGCCTTTTGAAGTTGGAGGGACAGGCTTTGTGTCCAGGCAACCACAAGTTCAACTAAATCTGCGAGGATACTCGTGATTCTACATAAAAAGATTCTCGTATATACATCAATATTTTTATCTGCTCTTCAACAATAACAAAAACCATGTTCCAGCAGCAACAGCCCTCATCAGGGGGACAGCATATACATACATATTTAACAATATACTTTATGGGCCAAGACCCTCCTCCACAGGGTCAAAGTTCAATGTTTTATTCATTGCGTTTAAGATCTCTGAGCAGCTGGTACATATTGGTTGATAAAAACCAAAGTTATTATTATTCTTTTGAGAATCTGCTTCTGAGTTCTTCATGTTTGAGATTTTTCAGAAAGTTTCTGCTGCATGAAACGCCTCCACTTTACAACCTTTGCACACATTAAAAAAATATTTACAGTCTATAAAACGCATCTGGCTGGATGATGACACCCCACAATGGGACACCATCCCAGCTGTCTGCTTTTCTATTAGAAATGCATTCACTTAAAAGCAGCTCTGTGATTTAGGCCTTCCCATTTAAAATGCATAAGCTGGGTAGATTTTGTGGGATTATGCATGACTGCGCGCCGGAAAGTCGAACTGGGCACGGAGGCAGTTGGGTCATTAAGTCTACCAATTTCATGTTGAGGGGTGAGATCATAAAAAAAAAAAAAAAAGTGTCTGCACGCCAGGTGTACCTACGTGTTACTCGACAAGGTGGAAGGGAGATTCATAACCAATAAGATCATGTGTCGCTTTGTAGTGAATCTGTTGCACCTCATTCTGGTCTGAAATGCAAACAGAATAAATGAATAAATTATTTATAACTGTAGCTGCAGCTTTAAAATTCTGACTTCCATCACATTAAAGGAAACTGGTTTAGTGAGAAAAAAAGTTCTTTAAATTCTCATTGAGCCTCTTTAACGGGTACAAACCATTTATGAAACACGATGTAACTTTAATTGCATTGTATTAAATAAGAAAACTATGGCAACTCACTTGACCATAAATTAGACAAACAACTAATTTCTGTGTCTCGAGTGAGTCACTTGCTCGAGCTAGTTAACCTTGCTAGTGGGGACACCAGTACCACAGCATAGCAGCAATACCGTGGTCATGTGACGCCTATCGTGGGGTTGAGCTTTTTTACGGGAGTGCATGTGGTGTGTGTGATATGAAATATAAACACGATGATCATTGTTTAGTCATCATCATTGACTGTCTATTAGACCAAATCGGGCTATAGCCCAATCATTATTATAGGTGTAATTTTCCATCCATCCATTTACCACATCTCTTATCCAATGATGGTCATGGGGATAAAAACAACGAACAGATACGTTGCCACAGATTAAATCACTGTATATTATTTATTCAACCTGTACAACAGTTTGCTAACTGTATGGGATGGTGTGGTATTGATCCAGTCATTCTTCCCTGAACTATCCCTTTAATGTCAACGAACTAGATCCAGGAAGACAGACGCACATGTTCTGTCATGTAAGTTGATGCTGGAGGAAAAATTTTAAAAAATGCACATGGTTTGTGCAGAAAAGTATTTATTAACAGAAAACTCTATTGTAATTGCTTTACATTGCAACATAAAGGAATGTTTACTTTGTACTTTTTGAATTATCCTAGTTTCATTTCCCATAACTGATTAGCATTAATATCAAAGCGGTGAGAGCCCAGTGTTCCTTTAATTTAAATGTGAGAAATAGCACTGGGTCAGCAGTTCTCTAATAAGGCAGCCTGGATGCCCTTAGTGGTGGCACTTTGGTAAACAATATGTGTGAGGCAAAAGTTCACAGCTAACAAATATAATGAGAACTACATTCTCCCTGGTGTATGCGCTGATTCTAACACTAATTATCCGAGAGCTCACTGTTGCTTTGGATGTTCAAGGGTAGTCTGACACCGGTTTGTGTCTCCAACTTTGAATGGACTCAACACAGACTTTGAATCTTTGCGACGCCTTTTAATGGTGCGAGCTAAAGCTGTGGAGTCCAAGGTAGCGTCGGAAAATCAACAACAACCCAACCGGTGTTTTTCTTTTCACGGAGTGGAATACGGTAGCGCCCCCACATCTTGGTTCAATTAAGCAGAACTGACTGGTGCTTCAGAATTTATTGTACATAAAAGGTGTTTCATTTGTGTTGGTGGTTAAACCTACAGGTATGTTGTAAAGACAGACTGTCAGGAGCTACATCTGCCTTTATGTGCCATTAATAGACACTTACATTGTCTAAAATAACAGAAGAACCACTTGACATTTTCATCTTTTATTGTCCTTGATGTAAAATGGTTTGTGTTGAGTTGCACTTGTTATCTTTTGGCGATGCTGCTCGCATTCCTAATCATGAAACCCCAAGCAAAAGTGACAATTTTTTCTGTATTCATTTGTATTTTATGAAGGTTATATTGTTTCTGCTGCTCTTCATTTCACCACATCACAGACAGGATGCACCTGCATGAAAAGAACTTAGCTCTCAGTGTGTTTCATTGCGTAAATAATTGAACTGAAAATTGGAAGACAGTGAGTTTCTCTTCTGCTTCAGTAAGC
This sequence comes from Seriola lalandi dorsalis, assembly GCF_002814215.2. Lineage (NCBI taxonomy): Eukaryota > Metazoa > Chordata > Actinopteri > Carangiformes > Carangidae > Seriola > Seriola lalandi. Next base: position 81,819 of record NW_019524876.1, read on the forward strand.
GTTTGAGGCAATAAAAACATACAGTAGCTCCTCTAAAAAAAGGACAGTGGTAGTTTGTCTGCGGCTTTCCGCCACTTCCCCGATGCAGCTGATGCTGTGTGCTGCGGTCTGCCGCAGACAGACTCATTATTTTGTTGTTCTGCAATTATGAGTCAAATGAATTAAATGCTGAAAAACAGGAATGTCACATCATTATTCTCATTTTCCATTCTCTGGCCATGAGAACATGCTTATATAAACCCAATCCAAGGACATTGAGGTCATTCAGAAAGTTGAAATATTCAAACCAAAGAGGATGAAAATACAGATAATAATACAGAAAATAATGGAAGTTTGTTAACAAAAGGAAAATTCCTGTACACAATTAAAAGGCCTTGAAAACCTATTTTTCAATCAGCTTCTTACAATGAGCAGTGGGATATTACATTATAACACTAAATTTTCATTAGGAGTTTGAACAGTTTGTGTTACTTTGCTTGATGTCATGTATTTACATCCACGAATCAGAGTTTAGAATCATTTTATCTCTTATTTAATCACATATTTTAAGGCCATATATTGTATAAAGTGAAATTTCCCTGTTTTTATTGATTCTAAAGCAGGTCAAGGTTCTATATGAACACTATAGTGTAAAATATGGGACCTTAAAAATGAGACACTTGCTGAAGCGGGAGTGATGGTACAGTGAAAAAGAGTCATAACTACAAAACAATGATTAGCTATAAGTTGCTAATGCTAGCTAACTCTAACCACAGTAAGATACTGGTCATACAAAACCAAGTAGCTATACTGCAGCTTCAGCTAATGCTTAATTTATGGTACGTTGTGACATATTCTACCTTTATCAAAAAGATTGCAGCTCTTGTGATTTGGATATTGCACGATAATATTTGGATTAATTTGTTCAGCCCTTATGACGACTTCACTCCTGTCTAAATGACAAAGGCAGCATTCAAGCCCTTAGTCATTCTGTGGTGTAACGTAAAAACAACAAGTGTGTCCATGCATTAATACTGAAATCTGCGCCGTCTGTGCATACGATGAAGAAATTGAGAACAATGCCATTTCCCAGTCTCATTACATTGAGACAAACTGCGCTGCTTCGGTCATGTTGTTTCTCCCTCCCATAAAGACTGACTGCAGAGGGTTTCAGGGCAGCATGGTCAGTGCCAGACACAGTTTGCCGCACACACATTTCATGTGTGCTACCAGTGTGACCACACACGTTTAGCATGAATCATGGTGTCAAGGCTACGACCCCTGAAAGAGAAACGCTACCACTCAAAAAAAAAAGAAAAAAAAAAAAACGCCTCGACTCGCTCCTGTCCTGAAATCTCAATTTCACTCTGGCTCCTCCATTGCCTTGACAAGGTCAGGCTGGCAGCAGGAATTCGTCTCGCCCCCTAATCTAGAGATTACATTCTCGGCGGCCGGGCGAGGCCCTCCCTCCTTCCCCTTTCCTTTCTGCCTCTCTCCCTGCAACCCTGCCAGCCTGGCTCTCTACTGCGAGGTAACGAGCCAAGACCCGCTTACAGTGTAGCGATAATGTCCACGGATTAAGACAGAGAGCCCCTCGAGTGGTGCCTCTTTCATTTCAGTATCCGGCCTGTGAAGCATCATAAATACACCCAGCCAGTCGGGGACTCCATTCTGTGGATCTCTGTGGAAGTCAAACTCTGTCCTCTTGCGAAAGTGTTCGGTAGCCAGCGATTTTAATCCGCCAAACTCAGTGGTAATGGCTGCAGCATTACACAAATACAAAAGAACATTTTCACTGCAGAAATCATGGGATCTTTAGGGATGCTCTTCTTCTCCTCGGGGTGACTCACAAATTTAGAATGGTTTTGTAAGAACATTAAAGTTCCCCAAAGATCCCTTTGGGTGGCAGGGCTGCTCCAAGCGCACAAGTTTTTTTTTTTTTTTAAGGCCTTCAAGGGTTCAAATCGCCTTAAAGATGCCAGAACTGCTACAAACTTCCACTTTGTGTGACAGCATTTCATTTGTGTTGTTTGCTTAGGATAGTTGCAGGGTGCATTTATCTTGGCACCTGTTCATTTAAAAGGTTGCTCACGAGGAGATTATCAAAGCGTTCTCAACTTGCCAGAAGATTTTGCTTGAGAAATCCACGACATCATGAGCAGCCGCATTAAACAGGAGGGTGTAATAGACGGGAGGTTTTTGTAGGATAACACATCAACGGTAAGTGTCCAGCAAATATCCGCAAATTTTAATGAGCTGGATTTAAATAAATAGGTCGAGGAGCAGGGAAAGAATCAGCCACAGTAAAATTAATTTGTTTCCTTAAAAGGTTTTCGGGTAAATTCTGGCGTTCCCCTCCCTGCATGTCAACACGAGAAGAGGAGAAGAAGCTAAGTTTGTGCATTTACTCCTTATGGTGGTCTTTTAAAATGCATTAGCGTTTGTATTTCCATCGAGCGGCCCACAGAGGCAGGATGCAACGAGGGTTCAGAAGAATCCAGGAGACATAAAAGGAGGCGAGAGCGTTTGTGTGGGCATCAGTTTTTAGCCATAACCTGAGTGAACGTCACAGCCCACCTCCTGCTCCTCAGATGATAAAGATGTCAGTAGTACAATGTAAATATTGGACACAAACTCAATGATTTAAAAAAAAAAAAAAAAAGGAAAGAAAAAAGTTTCCATACCACAAATCAAGTCTTACTTCATGTCTGCTGGGGATGCTTCTGCTGAGCTGCTGATCAATGCATATTTACCAGTGAAGAGAAATACAACTGAACAAAAACTTTCAACCTGTAACTGAGCAGCTTCACTGACCTTGCCGTCGCTACAGAAGTGCTCAGTGCATTTATGAATATTATAATAAGGCACATTGTACAACTTGCTGACTATGCTATATAAGTCCCAAAGCAAATTTATAGAACATTTTAAACTGTGCCCTAAAAATGCTGAATATGAAATGAGTTTAGTTCTCAAACATCCTAGATCGGTTAATAATGTGTGTGTGTGTGTGTGTGTGTATGTCCCTCAATACATAATTCAAAATGTTTCTCATCATAAAATATTCTGTTTTCACACAATAGATTGTAAAAGATCAAACTGCTCTGAGGTTTCCTGAAAGCAGCGGGATCAAGTCCGAGCTTCTGCTGAAACAAACTCCGGGTTTATTGAGGGTTTGGAGATCCTGAAGATAAACCACACTCACAGTACAAGACAGATTTTCTTTCAAGATCTTTCCATAACAGACTCAAACTCTGTCACGTCACCAAAAAAAATCCATGCATTTGTTTATTTTTTCAGCTGCTGTTGAACTGAACGTCAGCCGAGGTTACCGTGTCATTATAAGTGTATCGGTGGTTGTCAGCATTAGTTGCCAAGGGGCGGGGCTGGATTTGGTTCCCAAATGTCCGAGGAAGATAAAGTGAAATAAGGGACAACTGATCCTCCACATATGTTTCTGTTGTGTTTAATTATTATTAAAGATGCAATGAAACTGGTGCTTGAACTTTCCTCAACTAAAGTTTACACACTGGTTTGACTCTTCATCAGTCAAATTTACAAATGAACGAATTTCGAGAAGAAAATGTGAGTTGATTCACGTTTCCATCCACTAACTTTATGCCAATATTAAGAGTTGATACCTGCCAACACTCCCGTTTTTCCCTGGAGTCTCCGGTGTTTTAATCTCCTTTCGTTTAACAAAACTTAATTTTATTTTCATGTAATGTTTATGTAATGATACGGAATATTTTTTCTAACCATATGGTGATGTCTTCTTTACACAACAACAACTATTGCCAATACACAGCCCTAATAGACAGACAGACAGACAGACAGACAGATAGATAGATAGGTAGGTAGTCTCCATTATACTAGAGGTGGAGCACATGACTGGCTGAGACCTGATACTATATTACAGACCTGTGTGATCCCAAAACATTGTTCTAACACTAGAAGACACTCGTTTGCTGTTCTCCGCTCAGATTACAACTTAGATGAATCACTGTCTTTGTTTAGCAATCCGCAGCAGCAGCAGCAGCAGCAGCAGCAGCAGCGCAGCGTGTAATACTTTCTCTTCATTAGGCTATCTGTAGACCACTGTGTACAACAAAGCACCAAGCCCCAGTGGATGCAAGTCCTCAGTGAATAGGGAGAAAAGAAAAGGACGGAGCTGCAAAGATAAATCATTTTAAGCATGTTATTAATTAATAATAAATCATCTGTCAGGTAACACCCTGCAACCCCAACAATAAAACCTTCTTTTGTTTCTTTAGTGGACTTCCAACATGAGAGGACCGCAGCAAGGCCACTTTATCCCCCGATTAACATGAGCTGATGTTTATCGGTTCGACATCCCGCCGCCTAATGAAGTTTCCCATAAAATTGTCATTAGGATGTGGGGGGGGGGGGGGGGTTGAAAATGAAAACTGCAGCTTAATGTACATCGTTTTCTGGGACTCATCTCAGGCTGCATTATCAAAATACACTGAATCATCATAACTCATAATGACCAGACCGCCTTCATTTTTTATTTCAATTACTCATCGAGTGTCAGTTAAAACTGCAGACAAACACTGGAAAGCGTGTAAGTGCGTCTTGAAAGCATTCTGTGCTGCTTTGGATCTTACACACACACACACACACACACACACACACACACTGTGTCTCCGATTCTGGTAAACAGAAAAATTCATTTCCACACTAAGTCAGCGAGCATTAGGGAGGCATTAAAGGAAGCGCGAGTGGTTATGAAATTACCACATGCGTGTTATTTTCTAACATTTTCCAACATGGTGTTGAGCTAATACGCTGCTTCTCAGCATCGCTTGTCCTCTGATCGCAACAAGCTCAGTCAACCTCTGTTCCTAACTGAGCCAAATCAATTAGATTGCACTTTGTCGTCTCTTCATGGTGGTGAGCATCAAACAATTCAAGAAGGAAAAAGATCAATATTGCAAATTAAATAAGGCACTTGATGTTCTCCAGTAGAGAAGCACTCATTTCTGCAGAGAGACGGGGACGGTGTTTGGCATCAGCAGCGAGGGGCTGGCAAAGACTGTGGATCAGCTCTGCAAATACATCCTCTGTTGTTTTATTACCACAGATTATCTGACAGTTTTGTATTTGGGATTAATAGGCGATGCTGCCGAGTACACGATCACACAGGCGATGTCTGACACGTCTGAGTCTATTAATCTATCCTATTTCTTTGGAGTACACTCCGACTGTAAAGCAACACAGAGAGGAGAGTGTTATAAAGGTTTTCCATTGTAGTAGAAAACATGAATGTACAGCACAGATGCTTCGCAGCAGACAAACTTAAATCACTGTTTGCTTTCGACAAAAGGAGTTGCAGACAATTTCAACGGACAGAGAAAAAGATCCAGTTTTTTCATGCTGAATGACTGAACTGCAACCTAAAGGGGGACTGCACCAAC
>NW_019524876.1:88152-139726 GCF_002814215.2 Seriola lalandi dorsalis
CCTCCACTGCAGCAGCAGAAATACCTGCTGTCTGTGAGCTGAGGTTGGTGCACACATGCTCTATAGTGCTCTGGTTTCTTTACATGTGTAAGTAAAGCCATTAGATTCACCAAAGTCGTTTTAATTCATCTGCGCCAATTAGAAAACCACCAAGTGCAGGTGAGGCTGATGGGAATGCTATTAGAACGGTTTTGAAGCTCAGAGTGAGCTGCTCCGCCGTCACCGTCTTGGCAGCGCCTGCCTCCATCTAACTCCCAGCTAATCCAAAAACAGGTAAGGAGGTGGGGTGTGTGTGTGTGTGGAGCCCGAGACTGGATGACATTTGCACAACACCTCCTCTTGAAATTAAGAGAGACTGGACATCTTGTGAGGCTTTGGTTTTTGTAGTCCAAACTGTACAAATTTCAATTGTAAAATTTCATGCCCACCAAATCCTATTTGAAATATTACGTGAATTAATAGGAAGAGATTTGACTCGTCTCACTTTAAATTGTCTTTAGTAAAAAGGACATTTAACACAGTGATCTTAAATAAGTGCACTTGATTAGTCAGGAGTTTTCAAATTAATGTTTGTCAGAAATTAGCCTGAGAAGAATTACCGCCGACTATCAATGACACTACCTATGACTACTACTCTTAACTTTAATTCCCACGCTCACATTCTCAGTGCACCTTACAACGTTAACACTTCAGTCCCATTACAGATAAGAGCATCTTGTATGTAATGGGTTGTGTAGAATTCATTCATAATTGCTCCGTGCAAATTACTGCTCATGTATCCGACTATGACCCTAATCAAGTGCAGAGAATACTGTAGCTGCTGGGGAGTACAGTACAGTAACATGTGAGCGGAAATAAAACAAGACATGAGATGTAAGGGAAAATGTCTTCACTATGTTGGGGTCAGACATATTCTGAAGCACAGCCAGATGCCTAAAAAGATTCCCGTCGTGCTGCTCGGGGAGCGGACCATGACGAGTTTTACAGCTATGAGGGAGGTCCTAATGAGTCTCAGAAGGCTCTGGAGAGGAAAGAGTGACTGATACTGCCTTAACAAAGTTGCTTAGTCCAGCGGCACAGATGATATGCCTCCTATGAGGGGAAAAATCCCTTCCATCCCTCCTTAGCGCTTCTGCTATTTCTTCTCCTTCCTCCTTCACTTTGCACTTACATGATCCTTCTGTGGTCACATGAATATTTTAAAGCCACTAAGGCTCCAAAAGCATTTGCGCTCCTCATTTTTTTGGTTGCTTGTGAATCTTTCTGCGATCTGCGGAGAGTCACTCAGGATGAAGGCATCGGCTGAAAATGTAAAATGTCAAAAGTGATATGTGGAAGATGTCATGATCTGAGCTCCTCGATACGCAGTGGGACAAATCTCAGGCTCACAGTTTATAGATGCTACGCTAAAAGAGAATGTTTTGACCATGAACTCGGCTCCGCCGGGGGAGGAAAAACCAACAGCTCTATTTTGTGTTTGCTGAATGCACTCCATTTTTTCTCCTGTTGCCCTGTGACAGGTCGTCCCTACTGAGACTCCTGCGAGACTGTGAGCAGAGGAGAAGGAAAGAGAGATCATTAAGCTGGTTATTGCATATGCATCTGTCTCTCATATTCTTTTTTTCCCACTATAAATTCATACATAAGTAATTATTTATTTGCACTTAGCTTAATTATCCCAGTTTGACAAATAAAGGACATCACAACAGAATATTTTCCCTTTCTCTGTGTGGAATGGCCCACCATGTCATTCCCTTATGAATGATCAGATTTATGGCCAATGTATATGCAGAGATTCTCTAATGAGTTCAGGAACTAATTAAATAGTTATGTGATATTTTCCACATTTCTTTTGCCGAACCTCCATTACATGACTGTCAAGAGTTTAATTACAAAAGGAGATTAAAATGATTTCACAATGATCAAATATTAATACAGCGAGTGTGATCATTTCTCTTGGCCCTCATATTTCTTAATAATAAGCTGACTTATAAGGGATATTTTTACTCGCGTATCATTTGTCTGCGGGAGCCTTGACCTCAATGAAAAGGCGGGGACATATTACTCAAAGATTTTGTCTGAAGTTTTAAACCCTGTTACATACAGTTACTTGTGTGTATGATCACCTCTTAACTCGTAGTCATCTGACTCTTGCAGCATTTATAATATAGAATATTACATTACTCCTTATACGTACGCCCCACAGCCTTGGGACAACAGTTTGGACAACAGCGAAAAGGACTTGAGCGCCCACTCAGTGTCCCTTGACGCCGTATAGAGTTACAGTAAGTGATATCATTGAATGGACACGAAACTGATACACACCGCTCTCTTATTTCCAGGCATGCACACTGAAAGCATTGTTCACTTTTACTTTTCTGTGCACCTTTCACTTTGAATCTGAGGCTTCTAAGAATGGCACGCAGATGCTAAATTTAACCCCGAAAGAGCCGGGGTTCGTGAGGCCCATCTGCAGCACAGGAAACCGAAGGGATTACATCCAAGGTGGAAGAGCACGGGTTTAATCTGCAGTAATAAATTAGGAAGCTAAACATTAGCCCATGAATCATTAATTCAAGAGTGGAATTACATTCACACTAATTACTGCAGTTTAGTAACTCAATTTACTTTAGTTTGTAAATATAAAAGGTAAGAAAACAGATATCACTTGCAGATATGGAGAATTAACTCCAGGTTCTCCTGAGGCTTCACCTCAAAAACGAGTAACTTCCAGTATTATCATGTTGTGTGTGTGTTAGCTTGGTTGTTGCAGCTTGCTTCAGTAGCTAATGGCAAAAGCTCAATCGTAGTATTACTGAACAGCAGGGTATTTTTCCATTTATCAAAGAGATGTAAAACAACACTGTTTATATATCATGTAAAAATAAACCAGTACTTTAAATTATTTCTTATCTACTCATACAACAGAAACCTGGTTCAACACTTGGGGAAATGTGCATTTTCACATTCACGCTAAATATGAAGCTCGAGCCGGAAGACGATTAGCTTATTTTAGCTTAGCATAAGCTAGACTGAAACAGCAAGTTCCCCCACGTTCCAAATGTTCAAAAATAGAAATCTAGCTGTTACTGTTCAGGCATGGGAGTGGTATTGATGTCAAGATGTCAAATTATTCCTTTTTCAGTTTAGGGCTGGGAACATTCGGAATTAGTCCCACACACTGTGCAGGTGCCATAAAATCAAACAAATGTGTATCAACGCTATAAATTGTTCCCAACAAATGTACTATTTCCTAGAAGTTTTTAATGTTTGCTAAAAAAAAAAATACAGTGCAGCTGTCTTAGGAAATTACTCAGCCTTTTAAAAAAATTATAACTATATAAATCATGCATTTACTACGAATAAATGGGCTTACAGGCAAGGTGAGTGACATAGACGAGGTAGGGAAGCTTGTTTTGGTCTTTCTATGAGATTTGTTGACAGTAACAAAAACCTTTTACACCTTCTCGTTATGAAGGTTTACTCCAAATCAGCCTGTGGTTTATAATCGCTTAATATGAAATATTTATCTGTACGGTAAGGTCAGCAGCAGACGACCAGGTTTGATGAATTCTAAAGTTTATCGAAGGTTTTAGTGGAATGACAAAAGGAGAGACGTTGATAGAGGAGGGGAGGGAGGGGGAGTCAGAGCCCGAGGTGGAGGGGTGGTTAGCAGAAGGAAGCTAGGGGCCGACTGTGCTGAACGGGCAGCAGCCAGGCTGATGGATTACACTGGCTCTCTCCTGGGTAAACGGACACCGCCACCCCTCCCCTTTTAACAATGTCTCAGCCTGTATCGTCATTGAAATGTCTCCAAAGATGGAGGTGAACATGCAGCTGAGCCACTTAATCTGAGAGGCTACATTTCTACCACAAGCAGTGGATTTGAGAGACCCCTGCAAAAGATATTTTCTAAACAAATCTGATATCATTTTCGCAGAAATGACTTGCCTTCCAATACCAATATCATCTGCGAGCCGGGAGCAATGCTGAAAAACAAGACAATCCAGCTGCTCATCGATTCAGTCAAGACTAATTGCCGGGAAAAAAGCCCATATTGTTTTCATACATATTTCCCATCTCGCTGTCATTTGCAGTGCATCTACGAGTGCAGTCACTGCTTGGGCCATGAGGTTTTACAGGTTATGACACCGGGGATCATCATTGCCTTCCCTGGTAAGAATGAAACGTTTTTAAATCCTGATGATCGCTACACGAGCCGCTTCAATAAGGTCTGCGCTAAAAGGTCACGCTGCTTAGGGAGTGTACTCTCACTAAATAAATAATGGGAAATAGGAATGTGCAAAAGCAAAGCAGTCCAAATTAACTACCCCACCACCACCTCTATATCAGGGACTGTCCTCGTGTTTCTCAGCTACAAAGTCCTCAGTGAAGCCCTTGACATTTTCTCAACTACTTTATCAAGCTTTGAAACTAGGAAATCCCGCAGCCCTATTTATTTATTTATATATTTTTTTTACAGTTGAACATTTACACTACAGCAAGAAACAACCAAATATTAAAACATATACTAATTCTGTGGGGGGAAAAAAAACAAAAAAAAACAACTTTAATTGTTAATTCCTTTGATTCCTTGAAAGAGTGCCCTGAGGCGAAAGACTAAGACAAATTATAGATGAAGCAATTATGGCTGTAAACAATTGTAACATCATTCACATCACAGCTGGGTAATTGGAAAAGCCCATTTTCATGAACAATACTCCAAATGGCTGGCAAGTGTCCATTAACACTGTGCACTGGGACACCTCAACAACAGTCAACAGTTTAATCATCATTGCTAATTGTGAAGCATTTTCTCAGCCTGGACTGTAAGCAACCGCAGCAGAAACACTGATGCTTCGCGCTGCATCGATGATGATAAAAACTCACTAATGATGTTAATGTTAAATTGACGGTTAAACCATTTTCACATGTTCATTCATTCAATTTCATTGATGATTTTTTTTCCCCCTTAGGAGAACAGTCTCCTGTAAAATGTCAGAAAACAGTGAAAATGCCAACTCCAATTTTCCAGAGTGAAGCCAAATAGCTTTTTTTCTTTTTTTTTTAACAGAACCAAAAGGCACACAGCCAAAGATATTCAATTCACAATGATAGAACAAAAGAAAAAAAGAGGCGAATCCTCACATCTGAGAGTAGAAACTGAACACTTTTAATAAATAACTTTAAATCTGCAATAACACTTTTATACTTGTTTGTTTTGTCCCACTGGGTGATCGGGCCAACAGATCATATGACAACCTTCTTGGGTAGAATCACAATCCACAATCTGAATCACGATCTGCATCCTGTTTCTGCTCTGACTTTATTCTGAAAGTCCTGACAGGAGGTTGCCGTTCGTAATTTTCCATCTTTTGAATGTTTGTCCGCTCACTACTCTTCGCCAAATATCCCAAATATTGTCCACGACATAAAATCATCAAATCATCACCGCCGCCACTTGGGGGCATCATCTTTTTAATCTGAAATGTTAAACTCGTCAGTAAAACAGTTGCTTATTTGAAAAGCAAGCGTTAACAGAGCACCAGCAGGGAAAAGTTTCTGGTCTCCTGGTAAATTTAAGACCAATATTCAATCTATTTTTAGCTCAGTTAGCTCAATCTCAAGGCTCTTCAGCTGCTAAACGCTCCACTATGTTCACCAGCTCGTTGCTAACTGTCAGCCTGCTGTTCGGTGCCGAACAGCTGGTGTATATATAGAGTGGCGACAGTGAACCAAAACATGAAACTTATGGTCCAGATAAACTCACTATAAAGTGGAGCTGCAGCTTCCGGCGATAATTCTCTGTGGGTTCATCACTGTCAGTGGCACATTGTTTTTATGTGAATTTGATACATAAAAATACAATAGAAAACAAAAGAGTATGAAGGTGTCAACGAATATTTATCAACTAACGAGACAATAATATGTCATAATATGTCTACTCTCTGCAACAGTGTTTTTTACTCCTTATCGTTACATCCAACGGCTTTTCATCCATTTTCACTTGCATTACTCACCTTCCCTGTATATTCGTGGCAACACATCTGAGTGACCCAGTGAATGGCATTATTGATTGATTAATCTGCAGTTCTTTTTGAAAATAACCCTTTGCTACTTTGATAGCACGGCCTCCAGCAGGTCACCATATCTGATTAACCTTTTGTACATGGCCAAGCTTTTAAAAAGAGCAGGGAGAGACATGAACAGAGCTTCCCTATATTCCCCTCCTATTCCAAGTGATTAAATCAATTGTGAGTGCTTAGCCTCGCTTCGGGCCCATGCTGCAGGAGCGATAGTGTCGGGCCTGCTTGAATCCGTGTTCGCTGAGTCACCCAGCGTGCTCTGCCAAGCAGTTACCAGATCCCCGGGAAGCACATCAAACCTGCGATCTTATGAAAGAGAATACTGCGGAGAGCCACAATGGGGGAGCCGGCTTGGTGACAAGATCAACGGGAAGAAAATGAGAAAAAGCGATTAAAAGAATATGCACCTTTTGTGAGGCTCATTGTGCTTGGTCAAAGCCCGAAGCTTGCCCCCTGGCCACTTATACCTCTATGGTCTGGTAGCTTGAGGTCACAAGATGCTCCAGGGCTCGACGTTGCAAGGAAGTCTGCAATTAATCATCCTACACGGAGCCTAACAAGGAGATTTGTTCACCATCTTTATTAAAGATATTGAATTACGGAGCGTTTTTCATTTGTGCAGTGGATTTGCCTTCCCTTCTTTATCCTACCCCATAGGAGGTGATATGTGTGATCAAGTAGCGAGCAAACTGATGGAAAATAATGACTCACTGTTACTGGACTGGCCTGTGGGCAGAGATTAAGAAAATGAAAAAGTTCACGGAGTTATTCATGCCGCTCTCCCAGTCTCATTATCGACCACACACCAGAGGGGATGACACTTTGGCTCTCAGCACCTGCATCCTCACAGCCGCGCTAACTTTGCCATGACTCCAAACAATATCAGGATGGAGAAAATTAAAGCTGTAACTGAACCAGGCAGGGGGAAGGAGGAAAAGCTATAACGGCGGTGCTCGGTAGGACTGACAGCTTGAATGCTGATTGGAAATCCGGAGTGGATGTGAGCATATGTAGCTTTTAAAGTTGCTTTCACAACTGCACAAAACTTTGCTTGTAATAACTGTGGATGGAGTTGCTTTACGGGGAAGATAATTTAAACATTTTCATGAGCCCTCTGGGAGAAGAAACAGTAAATTATTAGCAGAAGCACTGGAGTGTACTGTCTCTATTGGTTTACACGTTGCACAAAACACTGAATGTATTGTGAATGTGTCTCGACTGTGCACATTGTTTTCTGTTTCACCTTCCCACTTAGTCATTTTGGCAAATGCACATTTAAATGCATCTCTAACTTGAGTGGGTGGTTAGTTTTGTTTAGGTCACCGTGGTGTAAGACTGAGCTGCTGCTGCTGCTGCTGCACACCACGGGAAAAGCTTTCTCCCCTAGCATCTGCAGCTTGCACACAGCACATAAATACTACAGGTATAGCTGCTGTTATGGGGTGGCATTCATTCTGCAGATTGGAGTTTTTCTTCCGCAAACATTTTTCAGAAACAAAACTGTTGTGGAGGCAGATGGTTCGGTTAGCTCGCAATGTGCAGAGCTGAGGAAAAAACAATGCATTGTGGAGTTTTTCTTTTAAACATGAAGCGCCGTATGTATACAAAGTGTAGGTTCATCTTCTTCAGTGTGCATTAAGTATACTTACTTCTATGCAAATGCCTTCAATGTGTTTACATACGACAACACCATTCATTCATATAGTTAGTGTGCACAAAGCCAGTCTCAGATTTTTATAATCTATAGTCTTCTTAAGCGTCGTCTGCACATATGCTTATGACTGTTTTCTTTCAACACCATCTCCTAAAAATTACGTTTCTATACAACTGAACTGCAACAGCAAATAGGTTTTGTACAAAACTAAACTACGACCTGGATTATGTTTTCTATCTAATATTTTGCAGCACAATATTTAAACCTTTTTTTCTGGGGTAGGGACGGCCAATCTGGAAGTCAAAAGTTCACAGTGACTTAAGCCATATGTTTATTTACATGTGAGCGAAACTACAACTTCTCCTTGACCACGGTTCTTTTTGTTGCATAAACCTCAATCGTGCACTTTTTACGCCCACCATCCACCCAAACCTTCTCTTAGTAACTTGCTGTTACAGTTTAGTTGTACAGAAACATAACTTCAAGAAAATAAAGTTGTTTCTTGTAATGTTAAAGGGGCTATTTGTAAGTTTTCTCTGATGTCGAGGTGGTTTTTTGTCACTAGGAGATGGTGGTCTCTTGATAAGAGCTTCAGCCATCTTTGTCTTTATCATAGAAGAGGTTATAATACGACCTCTGAACAGCGCTGCGTGTTTAGTGCAGATTCGAGGCTACAATGAGTTTCTATGGGAAAGTGAGGAGACTGATTGAAACGGGCCGGAGCTAGCTGGTTAGCACGCTAACTTCAATAGAAGAAAAGAGGAGTTAAAAAAGAGTTAACATTAGCGTTTCTTTTCACCTCTGGAGACAGCTCTTTGCGAGTAAAGGAATGAAGTTTGTAAGTAAACAGCTGTTGGATATGTACCAATAGCAAAACTTACAAAGAGCTTCTTTAAAGCTGGATTATTTATGGATTAATATATAATTTTTTATATTAACAATGGGTCACAATGGGAAAATGGGCATGAATAATTGTTTTTTCATATTGATCAATATTAATTAATCTCTATACATTTAATACCATTAATGAATACAAAAACACATTCGACATGTTTGTTAAACCTCAAGGATACACATTATGTGTTACGGTAATTACAGCTGTATGCAAACTCCTCAGAGAAGCTTTTAATTTGAATTTCAAGGAGTAAATTCAGCCTCAATCATTTATTTTTGAATTTGATATTCTCCCAAAACCAACAGGGTGTAACATTTATACTCATCTGGCTCATGTAAGGCTCTTTTCCTCAACAGCTGAGGCAGAGCTGTTTTTGAAAAATGTTTCCATCCTGGGACTTTAAACCTAGTCTACTCTGAAGAAAAATTTCCCTCATTTAATCGATTCTCTTTCATTCAATCTGTATTATCGTATTCAGGGAAGGTCTGCACACAGGACATTCACATGTCAGTTACTATTAGTTCACTGTCTGTTTACAGCAGAGCTGTGAAGGCACTGATGAGGAAGACAGCCTCAACAAACAAACCTGTGTCTCATGGTCAGTTAGTCTCTCTCAGTGGGACGGAGGTAACTGGCATCTGAGACGTCGGCTCATTTAAATATACCAACAGTCGCAGCATGTGAGGTTTCTGGGTTTAAACATGTCCTTCCACAGGACGGCTTCGGAGATTTGGGGTGGCATTACTGATCAACTTGTTTACTATATTGGTTATCACTCTTCTACTTGATGCGTCGGGCATCAATAAAATGCTTCTGCTTAAGACGTCTTGGGTCTCCTGACACTTCTTCCGGCAGCTCCAAGATTCCCATCACACCTGGAGTCGACCACTTTCATTAGCTTTTTCTGCCTGATATCATATCTTGCGTTATAAAATGTGAAATTGAACTCGCCGCGTCTTCTTTTTTGAGCTCTTATCGGATCAGGTAACGACTGAATGTGCAGACAGGAGCGACGGCTGCTGGGGGTCTGAACTAACATTTCCACAAGAGACTTTGTTCACAGTCGTGGCTGCTACTGTCAGCATGTTGGGAGTGCAGACTTTGGTTTTCTGTATGCTGGGGAGGTTACATTACCTTTTCAAAAGGTTGGAAAAGTTTGTTGTGCCTCCAGTCTTCGTCAGAACAGATCATCAGCGAATGCTACAACTATTGTGTTGTCTGTCCATGTAACTGCTCAATCGCAGAAGCAGCTAGCGACATGAAATTTTAAAAAGGAACCTGTTTCTCACTGAGAATTTTATTACAACAAAAACCAAATCCCCCTTGCGTATATACAGTAAAACTGTGGCGACACTCGGGGCTCACTACAATTCAGCTGAAACCCGTGTCTTTACTGTAGCTCTACTTTTGCAGTTGTTTTCATTGGAATACACACACTACATCAAGCCTAAAAGGAAACACACAGCAGTAACATCACCGTCGGCGAGACGTACGGACACCAAACGCTTGAAAGTTGCACGTGTTTCCAAATCTAATCATAAGTCAGGTAGTACCTCTTAAAGCTGACTCTACTCTAAACTCAAAGGCCCACTTAGCTGCTTTTTCCAGAGCTTTTAACTGCATCTCACGGTTGAAGTTTGATCAAACTGTCTCCAGGCTGACTCACATTGAGACAACTATCCACCGATGAAGACCATGGGAGTTTTTCCTCTCCACTGTCACCGAGTGCTTGCTTGTTGTGGGTACTATTGGATTTCTCTCTATAATATTGTAAGGTCTTCACCTTACCCTGTAAAGTGCCTCGAGATAATGAATGTTATGATTTGACGCTATACAAATAGAAGTGAATCGGACGCAGTTGAAAGTCTCATGAAAAGCCAGTAAAAGGATTTTATTCTGCCAAAACTATCATTATCAAAACTCTGACTGGATAATTGAATCAACTTGTGAATTATCAGTGGAGTCATCCAAAAAGTGAGTCATCTGAGCGATGCGCACAGCAAGAGTTTCAAAACAGCAGCTTAGGACCAGAGGACACAGGTATTTCCAATTTTCAGCAGGTATGTGTGTCCCTCTGTCCTAGACATAGACAATTACTAAGACTCTTGCTGCTTCTGCAGTAGAGCACTTCAATAGACACACTGTAGGTGGTTTGTAAGGATGTGTACAAGTGTATATTTGTGTAGCAACTTCCTCGGCTACCACTGCTCCTCTGATGTTGCCTGGATACTGTAGCTGCAGGCTGGTATGGCTCATTTGAACTTGGAGATTAACTAGCTAACTTGGACCAACTCAGCGGTGAGATGGTTATTTCTTTTGTTGCAGCTCGCAGAAGGAAGCTGAGGTTTTTAAGAAATTAGTACGCCTCTTACCTTTTAAACTGGGTCTATGTAATGGCACTCAACAAGATAAACTGTGGCATTTCCAATTAAATTTTAACATAAACTACATCATTTCTGCCTCCAGCATTCTGCAAAGTGCAAGCCACATAGTGGGAAATTCACACTCAGATATATGGTGACCATGGCTAACTTTTCCCCCGCTGTAAAGGCAACACAAGGGTACAGTAAGTCCTGTATACGTGATATAGCGGGTCTGTGCATCAACATCTGGGCCAATCCTGCCAACAGAAATGTGGCAGAATGTGCAGGCTGACACAGACCTCCATCTCCCCTGGTTGCAGCTGCAGCCAGTGCTGTCAGGAAGATGAAAATATGCCTGGCTTCATTTAGTGCTGTGGGGATCCTGTGGAGAAAAGGGGCAGGTAGAGCTAATGGACTACTCTAGGACACGGCGGGATGTCGACTCAGCAACGCCGCCGGCAGCCTCTCCTGGACGCACCATTTTTATGACAATCTCTCCGAGGCCACAGCAGGCGCGCAGGAAGGCCCGGGAGCATCACCTCTGTGCCCGGATTGTGCAGGATTTACTGTAAACAAAATCCATTTTAGGGGAATTTCAGATTTATTTCAGATCCAGCCGTATTGACATAAATAATAAGGACTGCTCTTTTGAACAGCACAAAAAAATACACTCACTTACACAACACCAAGTGTTGGTGTCTGTGCAGCAATTTGGTTTATTTCAAGATAAGGATTTTAATATTAACCCAAATTACTTGTTTACATAGAGTTTTTGCAGTAAGTGTGTGCGCATATGCAATAAGCGCAGGTGTATGTAGGTCTCCCTTGCATATATGCATTTATTTGCATGCTCGTGTTTGTAATCATACATTTCTGCCGCTAACTGGGAACCAGATCTATCATGAGCTGTCAGTCTTGCGGAGCAATAAGAGAGATACAGCAGCTGCACTGATTGACAGAGAGGAAATTGAAGTGTCACATGAAACATGTTAACCATATTTTGCGGCGTGTTGTCACCCACTGGCATGTTGCTTCAGTCAAGCAACCCGATCGGGGAAAACAACAACAACTGGAGTAAAAATTTCAAGGGGACTGAAAACTGAAATAACAGGGGCTGTTTCCCAATTACTGAGCATCTTAACCGCAAGGTAAGATGCTGCTGTTTAAGGCATTGTTCCCTCCAGTGTCCTTTATCTTAGAGATGTAGGCCAGAACTCTAGCTCTGGGTATATTGTCTGACAGTAATATTTGACAGCGTTGTCAATGTCAGATCCATGACCTGAGACGTATGAGCAAATAAGGCTGTGAAAATGAGAAAAAACAAGGGACTATGAAGGGTACGTATATTCCTCAGGATGACAGTTCACAGTGTAACACGTTGAAGACGTGGATTTATGCCGTCTGAAAGTGAGAATTCATTCTCACACCATGGCAGAGGCATGTGTAATGCCTCAGTGCATCACCACCCACTGCACATCATTAGCACGGCAGCTCCGAGTTGAAAAATATAGGAGGCAGCTGTCCACTGCTGTCGTCAAGTTCACCCGGTTCGGGGTCTGAGTTGCAGCTTGGAGCTGGTCAGAATTCAATCGCACCTTACAGGGATAATGGGTTGTTTAAATCTGCACAAAAACATCTGGATTGTTGTTGTGCTGCGACAATGGCAGATAATACAAAGTGTGTTTGCATGAGATTTGGCAATGAAAACTCTCCATTTAATGATCACAGTGAAAGTCTGGGTGTGAAACACCACTTTGAAGCACATGCACGCCAACTGTGGGCAGGTGATAATGGGATGGAATCTCAGCAGCTAAAGGTCATGCACACATTATGTGTTGTTAACTGTGTCACTGGAAGAGAATATAGTCCAATCGAGTTCTGTTTAAATTGTGAAACCTTCAAAAGACACACAATTGACATAAAAAGCTTCATAAAATATTCTTTATTTAGATCAATTTCCGACCTCAACATCAAACCCATCAAAAATAATGAACTCTCCGTATTAGCAGTAAGACTAAACAAGCGTGAAAGCGGGTGGACGTTTATCTCTGAGTCAACACACAAGTTAGTTTTGAGTATCTATATCAGACTAATTTGAAGAATACAATGTGAAGTGGTATAATTGAAAAAAACGTTGATCACAGGCCAGAAAACTGCTTCTAAATACAATGGTGGTGTTGTGCCGTGCCAAAACCGTCATTACATATTGTTATGCAAAAACACGGCATATGCTGTTTATGATGATTTCAGCATTTTCACAGAGCTTTATTCATTGTGCTAAAGTAGATTTGTTGTAATCATTGTGTTTTTACTGCCATGCTTTCCAGAGCTTCCAATGAATAAACTACAACACTATGCAGGAGTGTTAAACAGCCTATACTGAATAAAACATTGATGTCAAAACATGACTTTGACTGTTGGCGCTCTCCCTCTCCACCTTTGAGAACTGCAGCTGGCTAACCCTAACCCTTTAAATACAGGAAATACAATGCCAAGTTTCATGGCTTCTATTCCAGACTCTGAATATCTGACAGCAGTTTCAAAATCAAATTCAACACATTCAGACCAGAGACTGCAAAACATTTAACATGTGAGGACAATAGTTCTAAAACTTTAACAAAAAAGAGTGCAAAGTCATCAAGGATGACAAGGTGACAAAAATAAAAGGGGCGATTTGTAAGATTTCTCTGCTGCTGAACGTGGTTCCTTGACAAGAGCTTCACCCATTGTTGCGTTTACAAGACAAAAAGTTATAATACGCCCTCTGAGCAATGCCACATCTTCAGGGCATACGAGCCGTTATACTAGGGCTTGTCTGAATGCTTAATGGTTATTTACTGACAGATGTTCACCCATACGTGCAGCGCACATCTTACATTTAATATTTAATCAATAGTAAATGTAAATCAATCGCTTTCCATTGGTCCAGAGTTGTAACTAAACCTTGACCGAGAGACAAGATCCTCATTGTCTTGTTTTAAAATGGTGTGCACCATATATTGTCTGGACTCGTCCCCACAAAGTTTCATTTAGTGCAGGTGCGTATGAACGACACAGCTATCTTGATGCACTGCAAGCTAGTACCGTAACTTTAGCCTGCTGACATTTCCTGACATCAAACTTGGAGTTTACCTGATTGCAATTCAGTGTAATGTAGTGTTTTATCTCTTTTCGTGACCGGAGCGATAGTTCCCATTCTTCTCGTCGAAGTTGCAAACACAGACACGAGCGTTAGCATGCAGGTTGCACCAACATGAGCCAGACAAACTGGAAAAAGAATAAATTTTATCAGCTGCAACTAAGTTGGTATTTACAGTTTTCAGGTCATTTGTCAAACTCGTTGAAGATTCGTGTTATACCAGTTTCCTTTGGTACATCTTCGAAAATTTAGAAGTTATTCCAGACACTTAACTTTTTCTACAACTTTTTAGCTCAGTTTTAACTTGGCGGTCTCGTGTCACTGTCCTAGCATCAAATGTTAGATGAGAGCGTTGACGCACAAAACTATCACTAAGAATAAATGTCCTTGTCTCAGAATAAGTAACAATAATTAATGTTGCTGCATAATGAATAAAGTCGGATAAGTATTTCTGAAATCATGGGCAATTTGGGATGTCAGTGGAAATGCATTATAATAATAATAATATGATGATGATGATGATGAAAAAGCAGCATTTGAATATTGATTTGGACGTTGATTACCATAGCAACGGTACAGGCCTTGAGGCATTTCCAACCTTAGGGCTTTTAATGCGCCGCCTAAGACTGCCAACATATTCTCCTGTGGTGTTTACTATTTGAATTAGAATCTACATTTATAAACAAGTCAGCACTACATACAGTAGATTATGCTTAGAAATTCATGTGCTGAAGGCAATCTTATAGAAAGCACAGTATGTTCTCTATGAATCCAGAGCATCGGGCTGATGGATGAATTTCAAAGTCCTGACCCGAATAAGCACAACTAGTGTTAGGTAAGAGAAAAGATATACAGAGTATAACCAATTCAAAGACACTGCAGTTTTTTTTTTCCTCTTGCAGCACACATGAAGTTGCTTGTTATTGTGGCTCTAGTGTTGCTGCACCTCAGTAACTGCAGTAAAACTCCGCTCCTCTTCCTCCTCTCGCTCTTAGCCGCTGTGCTCAGTCCCAGCAGACGTCTTACAGCGCTTTGCTCAGAGGAGAGAGAACCAGACATGCACATCTCATTAATTATGTCTCAGTTGAAATATCAGTCCAGAGCTCCCAGCCATTTGACTAAGGCAGAGGTAATGAAACCTGGTGCACTGAAGCTAAACAAGACAGCGTGGGGACAGAGGGCGGGACAGGGGGTTGCCAGGTTGGGAGAGAGCTAAATCTGAGGCTAAAGCTGGAGCTGAGGTTAAATCAATTTGAAGCTAAGGTTTGGCAGTGTAAGGCCAAGTGGGTTAGGCTAGGTTTTTAAAAGGAAAACATTATGGCTCTGGTTTCCAAAAGCCTATAACACAATCCTAAGCAAGCCATCACCCCAGCTCAAGGAGCATGACAGTCTGGATGTTATTTGCTGGAAATCAGATGAACAATTTCAAACAACAAAGCAGTGATCTGTGCCCCCCCCCCCCTCAGTGCAGATAGCCATATCACATCACATCAGCATGTACCGTATTTAAAGCAACGGAGAGCAACGCTTATCAATAAACATTCACTAAATGTAAAGCACTGAGAAGGTCACAGTCAATTAGATGTATAATATAACAGCGATGACATTCACGCTGTCACGAAAGGAGAGGGCCCGACCCTCCGGGACCGAGGGACAGATAAGAGTTGAGACCTACTGCCGCAGCCACATCTGCAGGAAGTCAATGACTGATGCCAGCGGAGACAACAATGTTTTTGCCTTTGTGCAAATTGAAGAAACATAACCATAAATTTGCAAGCGGCAAATCAATACGGCCCAGACGTGGCCAAGACCTGAGAAACATATCCAAGGGAAACCATTCGATAACTCCGATCAGAGATGGACCGGTAGCCTGCTATTAATCTTCCATTACCAGCCACAGGCCAGTGGACATTGTGAACGAGCTCGAGACGTTTAGTGACAGATTCGGCCATTAAGGCTCGCAGTGATGTGTATACCTGGCAATCAGATAGATTTCTTTGTGTACTATTGGTCCAATCATGACCGTTCATCAGATGTGGTCCATTAGAGTGGTCACGTTACAAAGGGCAGCGCCGCAGCCCTTTGCTTTCACCAACATGACTCTATATACTATATCACTAGCCACCAGGCAAACATATTCAGTATTTCATCTCATATTGCTTACATGACAGATCATTGATCGAGTGAGTTGGATTTCCAACATTCCCTCCATAGAAAGACAGAAGGCTCCTTTTTTTTTTTTTTTTTTTTTTTTTTTTTTAAATTCTGCAGTTTGTAATAATAATAATCTGTTATAACGCAGCCATTGTAACCTAAGACAATTCTTAGCTGGGAACAGAGCAAGTGTTACTCTTTTCATTTTAATGACAAGGACAGGCTTGTGACTATGCTTAATAGTAATGTTCCCATTATGCACAGCAGCATCTCTGGAGACTACCCTTAAATACGGGACTACTCAATCATGACGAGAGGAACCCATGTTGGAATGAAATGGGTCATACGATACTTTAAATAAATATGATAATGAGGCAGACACTACCGATTGCCGGGGGGGTTATTTGTGTTATGTGGAGAGAACAGTAGGTAGACTGGAAGTGAATAATACAGCTACAGTGAGGGTGGAAAGTGGCCTACAGCAGCGCATGGGAGTTAAGATGGGGATGTGGTCTGCGTTGTGTCAGAATGAAATTTCTTCACAGTGTAAAAGTGGAAAATGTTAAATGTTATAAATAACTTGGTGTTAAGGCATACATATTTTTTTTCAGGTTTAAAGTAAATAAATGAATGATAAAGCTACATAATAAAGACAAGGTTAATTAAATTTTTTTAATTTAAATTCCATCACATCAATCAGTACTATCATTGGATAAACATTACATGAACATAAAATTAACAAGTGTAGTTAAACTCACTTGTTTTAACGACAATTAATTCCGCAGGCAAATGTCCTGCCTCGTTGCCAGGTTGTGATAACAGATGGGTTGAAATCTATGGGTGTGGATTGTGTGTCTAGCTTGTGTTTCATAGAACAACCTTGCAACTTGGAAAACGTCAGATAAAAACATAAAAAGGAATGGATCAGTGTATATCGATTATTTATAATAAAGGTCGAGGGCAATGGAAATCACGGGAGTTTCCCAGGAGAAGTAACACAATGGGAGGTCGACAGGAGATTTACGTTGAAATACGGGAGTGTGTCGGCAGGTATGAGCGAAGGTGTGAAATTATTGTTAAGCAGCTCGTTTTGATGTGATACAATACTACTTCATAATAATTTACTGCTGAGAAAAGTGGCAACAGGATCTAGGAACAATCTACTAGTGCTCTTGAAAGAGAAACATAATTTTAAGTTGAGTTTATGTAATTAGCCTCATTTACATGTCAATGGTAATGACTAAAATTTAGTAGCACAACAGCAGCACAAATACAGATCAGTCATAAAGTCAGCAAACAGATACAGTAAACTCCATTTATCTTTTTCTTGTTTGCAAACATTGGCCACCATAAAACAAGTGGTCATACCAGACCGAGTAAGGTTTTATCAGCAAAATGACAACATGTAATGAATTGAGCATGGGGGCCTTTTGTTATTGCTTATGAGAAATGTTATTTGTATGAGGAAGAATGTGTTATTTCTTCTTGCAAAAGTTGCTTTAAAGAGTAAAAATATGCAGCAAACCCCGGGTAAAATTACACAAAATCAAATCCCAGCTCTTCAACTGGATGGTTTAAAGTATATATGGGCCTTAAATATTCTAAATATACTGGCAGACTTGCCTTACGTAGGTAATTTCTTGTTATTCATGAATACAAAAAAGCAGGAGAGATGTGTATCAGGAATACATTACTTCTGAACTAAAACAGTAGATTTTGAACAGAAAGTTTGCATTGCAAATATGCTTTTTGCACACAAATTCCAATATAGACTCATTTTGTCATGCAAGATTAGGTTAAAATATTGACACTTTTTTTTTTTTTACCATATCTGAGACACTTTAATCTAAATAAAAAAGCCAATGAGGCTCCAAAGTTGGCAGCCGAGGTAAAGGTACAATATGTCGCAGAAGAGGTTGTAGATTCCTGTGTGAACCACAGACTTTAATTCCTGCATACAGCGAACTGAAAAAAGGCCTGTGGGAAAACTGAATTGCAAATCTACCGAGGGCCTCTACTGCTAAGTGTAAGAACCACCAAAAGTGGAAAAGGTTATAAGAAAAACATCATAGGACCAAGCCCAGGATTACCACTTTAACTCTGAAGGAAGAGGCTTTAAACGAGCGGCTTGTGATGAATGGAAAGTGGCTCCTGTAAGTTGGGCTCTTCCCTCTCAGCGGGGGTCACAATTATCTCTCACTGGGCGACCTGAGGAGCTCAGTGGGGGTAATGTACTTCTACACTGAGATCTATGGCCTACAGCACTGTTAGTTCTCCTGCCTCAGACGCATTGTGTAAAGGAGTAATAGGAGGAATAAGTCAAGTGTTTGGAGTGATGTCACTTTGCTGCGAGGGTTAGATATTTGGCTTTTATTACACATCATATATTGATCAGTGATGTGATCCCGCTCTGATATACGAGGGCTCCTCCGTGCCCAGAGCGCAGCCGGATCAGCCTCGCGGGTCTGCAGTGAAATTTTATTTTCTTCCCGTCATATATTTTTAATCAAAACTGTTCACTTGATTAATTATTCTGTTAGTAACTTCATTTATCTTACACTTCAGTGTCATGATGTTCTGAAAACAGTTTTCAGAGGGTTTTTTTCCGCCCCGAAAAGAATAAAATGGAATATGTGTCATAAACATGATCAAACTCAAAAGATGAGAAATGGCATAAAAATAAATTTTAAAAAAAATTAAAAAAACAGCAGCAACAATACAAAATTATTGATATCAGCCTTCAACACTTACATGGGTTATGAATGCTTATTAGCAAAACTGTTACATAACGACAAAACGACTATACAGTTAGACTCACAAATGACTCAACAATTACTTGCACTGCTCACATCTTTCTACCATTAAAAGCTCATAAAAAGTGAATTAAGCTCAATAATTTGACGAACTAATGACAGAAAACTAAACTCAAAAAACATGGGGACCCAACATAAACACTCCTTTGTTTCTGAGCAGATGCTCTAGTAAATGAAGCGGCGCTGAAACTGCGACCTAACACAAAGCACGCACAAAGGTCCCCCGTGTTTGTGTTTTGTTTTATAAATCAATGCACTTTCGCTCATTGATTTTGAATACAATGCTCCGCGTGCACACAGCTGTTTCGTTTATGTTACAAGGTTACGAGCTCTTCGCTCATGCGTGCCACCTGCTCTGGCGTTTTCCTCCCTCAGCTGCAGTTACACTGTTCGTCTCTGCGAGATTTCAACCCGCCTTTGTGTCCTCCTGACGTTGGATGTGGCCGTCAGCGCAGGACCTCTAAGGCTCACTCTAGCCCCCGAAAACAGCTCTGATTCCTGGCCCTGAAATGCAATCCACTCCTCTGTGTGTCTCCCCGGATCTCGTGTTCTTATCAGCTCCTCCAGGATGAGAAGCTGTCAATACAACAACCACAGAAAAAGAAAACCATTCCTTCCCCCTACTTGTCGTATCAATGCGGCCCATCTTCACACAGAACCAACCCCCCGGTCAGGCAGCAATTAAAACCCAGGGCCCTTCGGTGGAGGGAGGGAGGGAGGGGAGGGGATGGGATGGGCGCGCGCGAACCACAGATCTATAAACTTGATTTCCATCCATTCCCCTCTTGCAGCCTCCCATCGACACGCCGGCTCAGGAGGCGGCGACTGTGTGGACTGCACGCTCGCTGTAATTACAATCATATTTGCCAGAGATGCATTACACATGACAGAGAAGAATTGAGCTGTAATGCTTACGGTCCCGTCACTAATGAATGAGCTGCCTAATAAATAGCTACAGCTGCAGTGATTGGAGTTTTAGCTTCATGAAGTCTCTCAGTGACAGAGATGCTGTGCACTGCAAAACTAAAACATTTGGATCAATTTAAATCAAGAAAAGACATTTGAATACAGAGTCATTAATTTCAGTTACTTCAAGGATAAGATTGATGATATTCTATATTTAGAAATGAATATATCTATGTAAACTCTATATATTCCATATTGTCAACAAATCCCATAAATAAAAAAAAAACTAAAACCTGACTGATCCTACTAATAAATACTGTCTGTGTATCCGAAGCCAGATATATCTTCTAGCTCCTCTGAGCCATAGAGCTCAATGAGCATCACTCTTCATTACCACACACACACACACACACACAGTAGTTAATTTTGACTCAATCCCACATACACCACACCTTCTGGTGGTATAAAGACCAACTAAACGACCAGATCTGTATTAATCCTCAACTGAAAATAGTCCCCAACAAATGCCCTATTTCCTCCTGTCTGAGTAACGTTTGATAAAAACAACATTGTCCAGCGGTTTCAGGAAATTACATAGCCTTTTGTAAAAAAAAAAAAAAAAGAGTAGAACCTGCTTTCCCATGAACAGTCGAAGAAGCAGTCTTTAGATGCTGTATACGACTCTGCTCTAAGATTTATTACTGTGGATACCTACAGTACCCGTCACTGCACTCTCTATGAAAAGGTTGGCTGGTCCTCTCTCTGTGAAGCCACATCAGCTCGGTATGTACTTATTTAATTATTTAATTATTTATTTACAAAGCACTCTTAGATAAATTACCACATTACCTCACTTCATTAATAGAGCTCATTGTAGGTGCTTATCAAAGCCGCTCTCAGGACTGGACTACGCTGCATGTTCCTCAGCCCCTCAATGTATCCGTGAGAGAATGGATAAAGGTTAATGATGATGATGACGATGAAAATTAAACTATATATTCATGACATGTTTTTAAAAATGTGTCTTCAGTAGAAGAAAACAATGGCCGCAGTGCTGACAGTTCTTTTGCTGGGGTGAGTCAGAAAGGACTGTCAGACAAACACATTGTTTCTAGTCCTTTTATGGAAAGCGTAAGCTGCTGTGTTCGTTTCATGGTTTCATCACTTGTATTTTGTCCAGAAATCAATGGTTGCTTTAAAATGGAGTTAACGAAGTTAACCAAACTCATTCCCAGCACAATTCTGACCTGTAGGTTTTTGAATCAGTCAAACGCAACAAAAACAACATGGGCAATAAGTGTAATCGATTCAAATGATGTAGCTGCCTCATTCAGTCTCTGTAATTACTGACATTGTTTCTAGGAAAGTCCTGCATAATTATTTTTGCAATAATTGTATTTCCTTAAATATTGTGAAGTTACAATATTAAACTTTTTTTTCAGTGTTTAGCAACATATAAATAAGAAGAAACTACAGTTCTGTGGTTCTGCCCAGATAATTTCTGTTTGCAGAGCAGCTGTGGCTTTTAAATAAAGGTCTGCATCATTAAAAACCCCCCAATCTGTTTCTTTTGTGAGAGCTGTGCACTACTTACACTATGCTGTGAGGCCATTGTTTTACTGTCGATGATATACAAAAAAAAAAAAGACTCCATACAATCCCCAAACATTTCCCGCAGACTAATGATGGCTGCGAGAGACAGAGATTTAACAAGCAGACGGACAGACGAGAGACACACTTCCAGGTCAAACTATAACAAGCCTGTTATTGGGCAAATCCTAAGTCAAACTTTAACAAGAGGTGCTGCCAAATGGCACAGTGAAGGAGCACATGTGAGCCATCAGCCGGAGTGTCAAACAGACAGCAGCGACAGTATGATTTTATTACCGAGGAGAGAGTGGATAACTGGGCTTGTTATGAGGGGTTGTATATTCTGGTTTGACCCCTTGTTTATGGTTTGCCTATAAGACTTAATGAATGTTTTACAGCCAATTGCAAACAGTAGTGACACGGTAACAGGCTGACACAAAAAACAGTGTACATGCTGCATCTGGTCGCTGTGCCTTAATTGCAAATGAGCAGATGAGATTATTCAATAAAGTGGGCGTCCTAAACATATATATTACAAACTGTGCTTTGCATCGTGTTATATTTTGAAAGATTTTGTTGGCATGCCATAGGAGAGGAAAAAAAAAAAGAAAAGAAAAGGGGAACAAGAAACAGAGGGAGATGTCCCTAAAAACTCTGAACACAATTAGGCTTTAATATCAGGCTCTTAAAATAGAGACGGGAGACACGGTGAAGCAAGCAGCCCAGCAGGACACGAGGAAAGGTCTCCTGGCACTGGTGGTAAATGAGCATCCATCTCTCCTCCTCTCAGTACATTACAGGATAACTTCGCCTGCTCCAAAAACCCAGAAAATGCACTTAACTTTCATTTACTGGTATCCCACCGCCCTCGCTCATTAAACATTCATGTCCACCGTCACCAAAGCCTGTGCTTCTTCTTTTCTTTTTTTCTGTTTTCAAAAAGGTGAGCGGGATATTTAATACTTAAACGCACCGAGGAAGATTAATGCTGTTAATGGTTTATGGTTAACTGTAATGACGTTTGGGAAAACGTTTTGTTGCTTTCCATTAATATCAAAATGTCAGTTTACATGAACAGTGGCTTCAGAGAGTATCAGACTCTTCGCTTTTTGCACTTTATTACATTGTAGATTTTGTTTTAAATGGACAAAATCTCTTCACAAAAGTATTCAGACCCCCAATTCACTACTTACAGTAGAAGCAGTGGAAGCTTTGGCAGCAATTACATCTTGGAGTCTTCTTGGATTAAGTCTCTACAAACTTGGATTTGGACAGTTTATCCAATTCTTCCTGGCAGATGGGAAGCGTCTGTGAACTGCCTTCTTCAGGTCTCTTTACACTCTCTACCCAGTCTTCCTGTCTCTGCTACTGCTACTGAGAAGCCCCCCCCCTCATATCACGATGACGCCATCGCCATGGTAGATTGTAGGGATGGTATTAGCCAGGTGATGAGCAGTGCCTGTTGTTCGCCGCACAGTGTTTCGAGTTCAGTTTTTGTCTCATCAGAACAAAGAATCTTTTTTCATGCCTCTCGCCCCGGTGACAGTGATGCCTTGAGGGAATTTTCTTCTTTGGCACATTCACTTGGACTCGAGGACCGCGTAATTAGATTTTGGTGGTCGAAAGGTCAAAGGTCAATGTCGCAGTGAACTCACAAAAACACGTTTTATTGGCCTTGTGAACGCAATATCTCGGGAACTCCTCAAGGGAATCCCCTCAAATTTGGCACAAATTTCCATTTAGACTCAAGGATGAACTGACTTCGGTGGTCAAAGGTCTAGGTCACTGTGACCGCACACCTTTTTGCCAATATTCAAGACTTCCCACACACACACACATACACACAGCAATTATGACAAAATTTCACACAAATGGTTGATACTTTATATGATTCTGGATAAACAGGGATATAACCTGAGAGTAGTCTGAGTGGGGAGAGGCATTCAACCATAAGGTGGTAATTCTAGTTCTTCATGCTCTCAGCGTCCTTTAAGTGGTCTGTCATGTGCCTCTTATCTCGTCTCTCTATAAAAGCCTGATTGACGGAGTTCTGCCGAGATGGTCGTCCTCCCGGCAGGTTCTCCATCTCTTCTGAAGCTTTGTTACAGCGACTGTGACCAAGGTCCTCCTTACCCGGTTACTCAGTTTGGCCACACAGCCAACACTCCAAAGAGTCCTGATGGGTACACACTTCCTACATTCACAATTACTGAGGCCACTGTGCTCCTGGGAACGGTCGAAGCAGTAGAAATGGTTTTACCCCCCCCACCCCCCGTCCTGATCTATGCCTCGTTACACAGTTTTATCACGGAGGTCTACAGAGAGTTCCCTGGACTTCATGGCTCGGTTTTTGTCCTGACATGCAGTGTGAAATGTGGGACCTTACATACACAGGTGAGTGCCTTTCTACACTACGTCCAATCAATTCATTTTGCCACAGGTGGACTCCAGTAAGGTTCTAGGCACATGTCATGGATAATTAAAACAAACAGGAAGCAGCTGACCACCGTCTGGAGCCACAGCAAACGGTCTGAATACTTTGGTAAATGAGGGATTCCAATTTTAGATTTTTAATAAGTTTCTAAAAACATGTTTTCACTTTGTTATTACGGTTTGTTGAGTGTAGACTGATGGAATAAAATGGCAGTTTTATCAGTTTTAAATTAAAATAAAGTGAGCGAATGGTGTAGGGGTCTGAACACTTCCTGGAGCCACTGTATGTATGGTGACAGAAAAATGTAATCTGGTCCCGTTTTTTATTTTTCGTAATGGGATTTGCAATATGCATGTTCTACATCACATCCAGTATGTGAATTTTCTGTTCTCTTAGTTCCTGCGTGTGCTGTGCTTTAACAATGTTCCTTTTATAAAATAGTGCAGTATATCTCAGCACAACTCCCCTATTAAAATACTGAATAAAAAATAAGAAATAACACAAAACAGTTTTTTTTTCCTGACAACAGGTCTGAAATAACAGATTAGTCCCAGGGTATTAGACCCGAGTTTTGACTGAGGTGGTGCAGACGGTGGAGCAGCATTCAAGACAGAAAACAGAGCAGGGTCTATTCTTCCCTTTTATCCTCACGACTCTGCTGCTCGGTGTCTGAGACTGAGGCATTTTCTCTTCCCTTATAGAAATTCTGAGATCAGTACACCCAGAAAACCATAAGAGATTTATGTATTTTAATTGCATATTATATAAGATTTCCATCCATTTCAGGTTTTTTTTTTTTTTTTTTGAGTGTACCCAAATTATATAAATACATTTAACCAGTTTTGCTGCACAATTGCCACATTCAGACAAAATACAAAGTCAGGTCGGAATATCTGTGAGCCCTTGAACTGTCCCTACTGTGCTTGAAAAACTATTTTTAGGCTGTTATTGTGGGCTTTTGGTATCTAATGCCAAGGACTAGACTCGCAGAAGTAATAAAGAGGACTGTATACAGAGTGGGCACATTAATTCTCCCAACATCAGAGGGGGCGAGGGATCGAGAGCCTTCTAAACTGTACAAATTCCCATAACAGCAACAACAAAAAAAAAATTGAGGTTATGATCTTCAACCTTGGATGGTTTTTTTCCTATCTCACAGTGATGTTTGAGGGGAGCTCTGAAACATAATATTGTACCTAACACAGTATTTACTGAGAGTGTAGGTGACTTACACCATCTGTTTATAAAGCAACAGGCTTAGGCAGACACTCTGCCAGCAAAAAGGCACAAGGTCCCCGGGCTTATCTCGGTAGAGGTGTGCTGCTGCTCCTCGGCACCAGCGAGGTGGAACGATAAACATAATTAAATTGAGTTGGATTACACAAAATGGATCGGATCAGTTTGGAAGGCGGAGAAGCTAATCCAGTGCAATCCTCTCTATAGAGGTGCCAACCACACAAAACGACATAAATAAAGAAGAGGGAAAGGGAAGCGTTGGCTGTCACAGGGAGATCAAGGCAGGGGGCGCAGAAAGGACCCCTTCAAGTAAAAAAAAAAAAAACACAAGCTCCAAAGTCAAATATTAACTGTAAGAGTGCAGTTTAGTGAAGGCAATAAGAAACTGAGCTGGAATTACTCCTCATTCTACACTGAATCTCAAACAAAAATAAAAGCATTTTTCCTATTAAAAAAAGGGTGTTGCTGTATGAGTGTGGGGATGCAGGCTGTGTTTGGAAATTCTTCCTTAGTGTCAAAACTGAATAAGCAATGAATTTACACCTCCCCTATGCCTTTGAGGGAGTGGGAAATCACACTTGTCTTTAATCAGGGCAGTAATGACAGTGATGTGCCACTCATTCTGGCTTTTAACCTGTAAACGTACAGTATACACCCACCGAGGATGTGTTTTAGTTACACAGGAAGCGGTTGAGGTTTAAATATGGTACTGAGGCAGGGTTCAGCAGTAGCTGGGAGTTTCTATATTTTCTTTTAAGGCGTCTGAACTTTTGTATTTATCACTAACACATCTATGACAGCACTCCCATAACCTCTTTTGTTTTCGATTTCAGCCCCCACTCTATTCCACTGCTCCATTTTTGCCCCACCCCACTTCACCCCACCTCTCCACCCCGATTGCATTTTCCCTTTTGTAACTGACTTTGGTACAATCCCTTTACAAATAACCTTTCCCAGGGGAAAGAGACTCTTACTTTCACTGCAGCCCTGGCAGCACCACTCCTACCCTCTCTTTCTATTCCCCATCCCCATCTCCCTTTGTCTCTCAGCCTCAGGCACAGTAAACAGATTGATACAGTCTGGTGGTTTCTTCTGCTTTTCAAACTAATCCAGTGTAATCCTAGTCTGTCTGCGTCCTGTCTCGGGCAGCACATTATCATCCAATAAAATGATGTTTAATGGATCCAGAGGAGATGCAGGGAGGGATAAAGCAGAGGTTATATGGCTGAGGTGAGGGTATGGGCTCTTTTCAGTGTCTGCCCCGCAATTAAAGATCTATACTGCCTGGTCAAGGTGAACACTAAGGTTTTAGCACCAAGTAAAGAAAAATGTCAAGTACAAAAAGTCTTGTATTGTTATATTGGCAGCCGAACCAAAGACCTAGCGACACGCGCCTCTAAATGATCTCCTTACCAGAGATGTGGAATATCGGCTTTCAGCATAACTCCTGACTAACAAGTCCAGTTTGCATTATTTAAGATGCCCCGGCTGGCCGCTACAGTCTCCTCTTGGACAGCTGTCCTAGCAGAGAGCTCAAGGCAGGCCTTCAGCAATGAATGCACGCAGGTGGAGGAAGAAAGTGCACATCTTTATGGCATTTGAAATATGAATGCAGCATTTATACTGCAGCAGCATGTTCCACATGGAAATTTGACAGACTCAACATTAAATCCACAAGCTGAGCCCAAAGGCAGGCTCTGCACCAGGTGGAGACTGAATGCGAGCGGTATGGTGATGGGATTGCATGGATGGAGGATGGAGACGCAAGAAAAGACCAATGGACCAACAGCTGGAGAGGAGCAAATGCAATTAATAAGTGCTGGTTCCTGGCCAGGAAAGGACATAAAGGGAGAGAGAAATGTTACTAAATACTAATGTTCAAATGGACTATATCTGAATTATAATTATTATATATTATTATTATTTAAAATTCTATTCTCTAATACCTTAGTCTGAAGAATATAAGCATGCTTGTTTCCACAATCTCTTTCTTTGTTAAAAAAAATATGCTAAGCTAATAACTTCTCAGTGCATCACTGTTAATGTCTCGTTTCCTGTTGTTAATTAATGTTGCAGCTATACACCG
Organism: Seriola lalandi dorsalis; assembly: GCF_002814215.2. NCBI lineage: Eukaryota > Metazoa > Chordata > Actinopteri > Carangiformes > Carangidae > Seriola > Seriola lalandi. The sequence goes on from NW_019524876.1 coordinate 115,509, forward strand.
ATACTTTACCTAGATAATACTGTCTAAATGAATATGTTAAGTCAGGAAATATCTGATCAAAACATATATATATATATATGGCAGACTAAAGAAGGATTGGACCTGGTTATCATTGCAAACTTTGACTACTTGGCAGTTTTCAATGCTAATCGTATTGCGATTATTTTGGCAGATGTTGCGTGTTGTGATATGAGTCACGATGTCAGTTGGAATGGTTATGGTGATTGTTTCTCTGTTGCTGGAAAAGAGGATCATGGGAGTGAAAGAGCTCAGTCAAGTTGTGGGCTTCAAAACCAAAACAATGAGCTGAAAGATGTTAAATCTATAAAATTCCTGATTAGTGAACCTTTAAGTATTTTCACAGAACATGTCAAGCTTTTAATTGTTCATTTCATCTCAGCCGCTTTTTTTCCTTTTTGGCTACTTTCCAGTTCCAGGGTCAATGGTGCCCATCTAAGCTGACTGTACATGGCTTTCTTCCAGCAGTGTTAGGATATATCTGATTACTTCCTATAACAATAATTAAGGTGTCTGTTTGTTTACATGCAGACCAACACATATGACTCATGTTGATATTCCAGGTTTGACATTTTAACTGTACCAAAGCTCATCAAGTGGAGAATCTGGGTGAGGAAACAGCTAAATGACAGCATCATTGGCTCGTTATTGCCTCCATATCGAGTGGGAACATGCAATCCTCATTAGCAGTGAAATCAATGCTGCCATGAGACTCGTCGCGTCTGTAAGCGTGTTGCTGTTGGGTCTTACAGCCGGAGTTTGCCAGTGTTAGCTCTGGCCGACATTTCACCCGTGGGTTCCGGTGGGAGCTGCAGCAAAAGCAGAGACAGAGCTCTGCAAACACCTCTTAGCCAAGGCGCCGCTCGGCAGCCCTCCGCTGCCTGTCTGAATGCAAAGCGGGTTTCTGGAGCCCCCCCCCCGTCTGCCCTCTTTCAGTTCACTTGCAAGTTCACTACATCTGCAGGTCAAATCACCGGTCAGCTCTCAGCCAGGTTCTCCACTGTGGCTGCGCCTCCGCCTCTCTGTGTGGCTCAGTGTGTCGGCCAGCCACAGATCCACAGATCATTATCACTATCAAACACTGTTTCCCCAACAAAACGATATCTCTGCCTTTGATCCTGTGCCAAAGCTTATTTTTGTTCACTTCTGGGCATTCTAACCCAGGAACTGCTATCACTTGGGGCAAAACTCAAGCACAGCTAAAAATATCTCTCTGTTCTGTTTATGAGATGGAAATGTATGAATTAACAATGGGGCATCACGTCTGAAATAAGGATAGTTCCCCACACCTCCTCCTCTGTACAGATAGTAGGTGCTTTTTTTTATTGTTTTTCTTTCTGCAGGAGAGCTGGCTGAGGCTCCTAATGTAATGCAAACATTGTGTTAGGCTCCTGCTGTGGAATGTCCAATTAAAAAGCACTAGATATGGGGCTTATGTGCAGCGCTGAGGTTTACAAAGTCCAAACTGGGCCAGAGGTCCTGCAACATTCAGAGCGCGCTGCATGCTGCTCTGCATCCACATACTCAAATAATACAGAATGAATCTGGTGCACGGAGATACTTTACATTTTTTAATTCTGTATTGTTTACAGCAATCTGTCTCAGAGAGCCACACAATTCATTACACTTTGAAGCAATTTGAATTCTATTTAAATGATAAAAGTCTTAACAGCTATGATAATCAAATTATCGTCATAATAATAATAATAGATATGCAGTGTTTCTCACACTGCGTCTGCAGGATGAGGAGGGAGTGAAACAGAGAGATAACATTAAATACAAAATTGTAATATCAAGCAAAGAATAAACCTGAATGTAATTGATTGTCTTGCTTTTTTATCAAACAGCCGAACACTTCAATCTGGAGCCTAACAGGGAAAATTTAATCAGCGAGGTTACACGCGTCATGTGTAGGTTGAAGACAACTGGAAATCAGCACCGATGAAAAGGCTAACACCTGCACACCGACTCCACAGACAAGAAGCATTTTATAGAAATCGTTTCTGTCAAACGACTGGCAGCGACGTTGATAGCTGCCCATAGTTTCCATTTGATGTATCATCGTCTCTGTACTCCGACCCTGTGGGACTGTATTTTCACCGTGTACAACTTCAATAGTTTTGAGATGTTTATCCTCCTGGGTGGTTCGGATGCTGAACCACATCTGTCATCACAGAGTCTATTAGCCGATTGGACATGTGAGCATTTAAGTAAATAATCAGTGATGTTTTTTTTCACTTTTTTTTTATCATTCTGAATTGCATTGTTTTGGCTTTAAGGCTCTTTATTGGACAAAACAAGCTTTTCTTTGCCTTTGGGAAACTGATGGGTATTTTTCTTTTCTTTTCCTGAACATTTTTCTGACAAAAATCAATAAAATCTAAAAGTATTTAACCGAAAAACATCTTAACTCAATGTCCACTTACTTGTGATTTCAACCGGATCTCAGGAGCCTCAAAAACGTAGACTAGAAAAAGCCATTAGCTAGACTAAGGCCGTCACGTAAAAGAAAAAAATGATATTGAGCGAACACAATCAAATCAGTTCAAACACAACACATGTACCTATATACCCACGATGGAAATACTGTTCACTTCATTGTAACATTAAGGCAATGTACAAAGTCAGCAAACAGCCTTACTTTTCTCCACCATGTTTCAGACTGGCTGAGGTCACGGCGGGCTACAGTCTGGATCCGGACCCAGACATATACCCTATAAATTATTGCAAATTATTAAATTTTGATGCAGCGTTTCTATTTTAAACGGCGGAGCTTTTTTTTTTCAGCCATTACGACACTGATCACATGACGCTACTCAGCCAATCACTGCGACTTGTGTCAGTGATCGAGACACACACACACACACACGCTAAGAGACAACGTCGGAGAGATAAGTAGGGAAGGTGGGATAGAGGAAGTAAAGAAAAAGGAGGTGTTACAGCCGTTCAGTTGTTAGAGATGTGTTGAGACCGTTTGTTATAAAACTGGTTGAAACTGTTAAAGTCAAGCTACAGGTTTTATTTCATTTTGTAAAAATCAAGCACCACATTACATTTTTTTCAAAAGCCTTGTGTCCTGTAGGTGTCACTTCTTGCAGCCCGTTTTCATTCAAAGAAAATTTGGTCTAACTGGACCCCTTTGAATTCTAATTGAATACTTTTGACTGAGGGCGACAGGACAGGCAATAAGTCAGATTGAATATAGGTCATTTCATTTTTTTCCCCACATTTGAACTGTAATTTCAAATTCAAATTAAAAGCAACAGTCCTAAAGTTGAGATTCAGTGTTTTCATGATCATGAACAACTTTCAGGCTCAAAAATAAATAAATAAATAAGATAACTGAAATATTGGAAATGTGTGTTATTGGCAGCCTCCATCTACTGTAGGGCTGCACTGATTTCATGTAAATAACATGCACTTCCATGTCACCCGAGGTGTTTCCGTATACCTCGAAGCTACTCATTAGTATGCTGCTGAGGATTTTTCATTCCATGTACGCTGCTGGTCCCGCTTGTCTCTTTGGCTTAAGATATTTCTCCAGCTCCAAGAGTCTGCTGCTGACTGTATGAGGCTTGTCACAGGGGCAGAGATATGGTCCTTGTGGGAGAGGAGCTCTGCGAATGGCCCAGACTTATCAAAGCAGCCCGCCCTGTCCCCAAGCTTCCAACACAATGCTCCCCTAATTTCTCCTGAATGGAAGTCTCTCCAGAGCAAGAGTAATCTCATATTTGCCGTTTGCATGCAGTAACTCTAGTTACTCTAGCTCTGTTCCCCGCATCCCCCCCTGCCAATTGCATAATCAAGTCCAGAACTCATCAGCAAGATGGCAGAAGAAGTGCTCTATTAAGCTGCATCGTGTTCCATCTGTTGTGTGAGAGAGAGATAACAGTATTTACAGTTTTGGAGTTGTGGCAGACTGTTTCGGCCAAATTTTGTGCACCGCAGAGTTCTGCTTACTTCATAAAATGTCACGGATTAATTCTGCTGCTTGCGATGGTGTCCAACTGCAATCTTTGCCCCCACCAGAAATATCACAAACTTAACTTTACTGGAACTGTTACATCAGGAACTTGTGTTAGGTGAACACTATTTGAATGTAAAACGCCGGGGGGAAACATTTACTCTGAAATTCTTGTCCTGGCTCATTCTCTAAGTGCTCCATCACTTTTATTCCGTTTTTGGGGAATGGCCAATATTTGCCGTTGCGCTACAGAAAAGACCTGCAATGTGGACAAAGGACGTTAAGAGACTGTCAAGAAAGCGGCTGGTAAGTGTCTTTCAAATGGCATTAAGTATTCAGTGCTCCAGTCTTCTCTCTGTCAGTGAGGGGGGTATGTGTTCTTAGAAAGGAAAGACACTAACCCAGATTTGAATAACGAAACCAGCTGATAACAAAAAAGTGCTGAGTGAAACAGAAGCCTTATCCGCCTCACGGACCGGAGTGAATTTACCTTACTGTACATGAATCAGCTCAGCACAAAAACGCATTTAACCTCAAGTCTGTTCTTTCAAACCAGGCTCCAATCTGCTACCGATATCGTCAGGGTCGTTACACGAGTTACTCCAACATGCGCTGAATGAATAGACGAGAGTAGAGTTATTTCGTTCTACACATGACGATGTCGAAAAGGTCATAAAACAATGTATGAGGGTTAAAACTGGAATCGTTGCTCCTACATATTTCATTCTCAACACGACAGAGAAGAACGTGCCTCATTTCTAAACCAGTAGATTACAGTCATTTTTTCAGAGGGCTATCTGAGGACACAGCAGGAATGCCAAACTCTTTCATGGCTGAATCTCCCAACATTTCCAATTAATATGAATACAAACGCTGGTTAAATATGATTCAATTTGATTATATCAGAGAGGAGGATTACGATATGATAATGTGATAAACTTTGAGATAAAATGATTAGTCAATTAACTGCCAACTATTTTGATAAACAATTTTTTTAAGTCATGTTTTTAGAGCAAAATTGCCAAATATTTACTGCACTGTTTTGAGGATTTGCTGCTTCCCTCTATCTCAATATCTCTGCTTTGGGCTGTTGGACAAAACAAGTCACTTAAGGACATTACCTTGTTCATTGCCTCAGTTCTTAAATCAGGGCTAAGGACTTCTCTGTCTGCCTCTGCCTTTTATTAAATCAAATAAATATATATATATTTTTTTTTTGTATCATCTTTACGCTGCTTTTACATTTTGTCTTAAAGCATTTTATGTTAAACGTAAAGCACTTTGAATTGCCTTGTTGTTGAAATTGGCAAAACAAATAAAGTTTCCTTGCCTTAGGGAAACTGTGAGGGACCCTTTTCACTATTTTCTAGCATTTTATACACTTTATGCTTAATTGATTAATTGAGAAGATAATCAGATCAGTAATGAAATACACATTAGCTGCAGCCCTAAAGTTCAGAAGATGACGGTGCAATCAGAAAAGTAACTCCGTTTGTCACTTTGGTAAACCCCAGCAAGTAAACAACACTAAAATTAAATCATGTCTCACTTTGCTAAGGGGCCCTTAGGAGCTTCCTTTCAGGATCCCTTGAGGTCCCAAGTTTGGGAAGAAGCAACTAGAAGTGACATGGCGTCTGAATAAAAACAGCTCGTGCAGCAGCTGCATCTGGAGGTTCATCAAAATTAGTTACAGTGCAGCAGGACTGCTTACAGTGAACTAATGCTCCTTGTCTGTTACTGTTAAAGCCAACAGCAGTCTGCCTGAATCCAGACAAAGCCCATGAGTGGTGCTTGAAGGATGCACTTGGATGCTATAACAGTGCACTTCCCACATGAGGAGCTCCACGGGGCTGCGTCTGAAGAAGTGTTTGCAAAAATTCAGACAGCTTCAAAGCAGTAGGGCTGTGCAACGGATTAATTAAAGCGTCTGCGCGGCGGTGGCTGCTGCTGCTGCTCCATCCGTTCAAAATTCCATTTCAGTCACGTCCACTTCTTCAAAGGAGGAAACACATGTACATTTGAATAAGAGTGTGATTATTCAACTACTTGCACCACAGCTTACACGTGTCTGCACGGGATAGAGATGACTGCATCCCCCTGAAAAACTGGGATGTCAAGTGCCTTCAGTGATTAGAGGTTTCGCTGCTGCTTCCATTCATAAACTGTAAGCTATAATCACATGTTATGCCATTTCAAATAGGGAGGAGGGAGGCTTCTGCACAAATATTCACCTTGCCATCAGTTTCCTTCAACATCTTTTTGTTTGTGCCAGCAACAAAAAAAATCCATATGTATGTGCCAGCAGAAAGGATTGTATTATTTATGCTCTTGTGTGTTCCTGTTCGTGTAGCTCAAATGAAAAAGTTTGTATCCCTCCTCATGACTAATGGAGCAGGTGGAGTCTTCAGTAAAACATGCCCCCGTTTTTACTCAGTTTACAGGTAAATGGGAGAAAGCTGGCTGTGATATCCTTGCTGCATAACAACTTAGCAAAACTGCCACCATGCTGAGAGGACCTCGCTTTGTGTTAGTGTGACCAAACAGGAAATTGTAAGTAGACCCAAAAACCTCTTATTTTTTTAACTTGAAGTGGGAAGGCTGCTGGTGTGGTGTAGCCTGGAGCCCAGCACCAAGCGTTAAACCTGAGCTCTGTGTTGTAGACCCAAACAGTCTTCACACGCCTAAACTGTTTACATCAGTATTTAACCACGGACATTTACCTTGATCCAGTAGCCGCAGGGAGTGCTGAAAAGACGGATCCAGCGTGTCCTTCTCTGCCATAAGCTCCGGCAAGTACTGTTCGCTCCCCATGTTGTCCTGGACTTTGTGCTCAAAGTAAAAACGACTCAAATGTAATGCAAGTATAAAAAATAAAAAATAAAAATAAAAAAGCCAAAAAAAAAAAAACAAAAACAAAACTTACTCAACGTTCAAACGGCTCCAAGTTAGAGCACCGCCAAATATTTGTGTGAAGCAAAACCGCAGGCGTTAATGTCATTCACGCTCGCGCTTACAAGAGCATTTCTCGGTCCTCGCGGAACACACACACGCACACACATACACATACACGCGCGCACGCTACAAACAGACAACAATGAGCCGTTAAATGTGACCGGGAGGGTTTATCCCATCGAAGTGTTGTTCAGCCCGCAGAGCCCTTGCTACGCATCACAGCCGGACCGAGGTTCCCTCTTCCTCCTCTCTGGGTGGACAGGCGCTTTGAAGCTCCCTCTGTTGTATCCAGTGCTAAACTGACGCTGCTGTAGCTATTGGTCGCCGCGCGCGACACGCAGAGGGTGGAGGGGGCGGAGCGATACACCGGAACTGTCCGCGGTGCTGAGTCCCCGCCATTACCATATTATCATAGACTCACCCATGAGCAGGGGCTCGGGGGTGTGGTTGGGGGGCCCATGCACAAACTCTGAGCTATGGGGCAAAAGTAGCTGCATCTGATCAAGACCAACAAAGCGTGTATGTAATGTTACTGCAATCCTCTCTCATCTCACTGTAGCTCCCTGGCTTTTTGAAGATGCACAGCAGCAGAACTAGGCTTTGTGAATTGCTTTGGATAAAAAAGCTAGAACCTGTTTATATGATGTCACCACTGACATTATTCACCAGAACCTCCACGTCTGCTCAAAAGTACAAAGTGATTCAGTGAACAGTTGGATTTGACCCGGAAACTCACCAGTAGCACGTATATGATAAAAAAGCGCAATAAAAACGAAACAAATAAAGCTAGTAGAACTAGGTTTTGACACAGCTGGCTCCTCTGAGAGACAGGGCAACAAGATCAGGTAATAACACAGTGTCTATTTTATGTTCTACTTTGTTTTACGAAATAGTAAATTTGCCAAAAACCCTTGGGGGCCCTTGAGTTTTGGGACCCCAGTGCAGTTACCTGCTTTGCCAGGATGGTAATCCAGCCTAGGTGGTTTAAGTTATTGTTTTTCAACTTTAAAGGTACCATCCAACCTGAAACCTCACAGATGAGTGAGCTTCAGTATCTAAAAAAAAAAAAGTTACTATGCAAAATAATAATAAAAAGCAGAAAAGCAGCATAAATTTAAGTGACACCATAAATAGCTGGAGTGTTTTAATGCTTTTATTTTAGAGGAGCATGTATTTTCATGGTTTAGATAAGCCTGCTATTCAACATGTTACCTTCATTTAGAAAAACAATATTGTATAATTTGGTGGCTCCTCTTATACATTTAGACCTTTTCAAACACGCAAAAAGGACTGGAATGGCATCACACAGATACCACTATGGCGGGGCAGTTATTTTATATGCATTACTATAGTTGATGAAATATGCTGGTAGAATATCTAGACAGACACAGTGAGTCACTAGATTGACTGTTTTAGGGCAAAACCTTCTCTACAGGTATTTTTTCCAGTGTTGTCTCCCATATAATTACATTAGATATAGAAAAACACAAGGTGTCGGCATCCAAATGACCTCGGAGAACTGCTGATAGATCCAACTAACAAATGCATATATGAAAATAGCATAATCATTCATCAGCTGAGAGAGCCTGTCTCGATTGCAGATGAGTCAGACATGCATGTTTTTGGGGTGGACTGGGTGATGGTTAGACTGACCTTAAGAGCACAGCTATGTGATGGTATTAAAAAGGCTTAGATGTTCAGATGTTGTATATTAATAGAGGTACGGCTGACCTGTTGTGTTTCAGATTGGTCAGTACAGTTACAGGAACATCTCCGGAGGCTGCATAACCGTCCTCTTTACTCTTTTAGGCAATTGATTGGGACTGCATGACTCCTTAGGTTGCGTTTACTTGTTAGGACAAGCTGTCAATAGTTCTCAGGAAATCTATTCACCTTCTCATAGGTCAAGCATGCTTTTCTCCTGGGCGTGTTTATGAATTCATTAAATTAGAAAAGCTTGTTGTTTAGGAAACACAGCCACATAAAGCCCCTGATTGCTACCACAACCAAACTTGGCGAGTCTCCAGTTTTGTAACGGAGAAGAGACAGTGACACCAGTGTCATTAAAAGACAGATATAGAGTTTATCCAGACAGCAGTTATCTGAAGATACAGCCACAAATCCACTTGATCAGACATCCTGAGCCCTGCAGTTCCAGGAAAACATGCAGTCAATGCAAAACTGTCTGTGTGAGGAATTTATGGTGTTTAAAAGCCGGGAAAAACAGTATTCGTGCACGAGCTTCATATTTGTTAGAAAATAAGGAAAAAAAGATAAGAATTCTGTCAATATTTGTGGAGGATGCTGAGGTAGCCTCAGGTGGGCGGCTATCTGTAGGCTGATCAGCAATGGTTATATAATTGAGATTTTTTTTTCTCCATTCTATTTCAATAACTTGGAGAAAATGTGACCCAGAGGCTAAAACCAAGATGGGTTTATATGTATTTATCAGCATTTTCACCATTTTATTCTACATGAACTTTGGAATGTGCCATTGTTTATTTTTGCTTTAATGGTTTGACTTGTGCTCTGGAATAACCACTATACATACAGTATATAGTGTGTATGCAGTATTAAAACATATTATCATGTGCAGGCATGGAAAATAAATGGGTGGAAATATGCACGGTGCTTGGTGAGGTCTGCAGGGTTGAAAGGTTTGCAGTGATCAGCACGCAGGGGAAAAGGGAGTGTTATTGTGTGTTATTATCAAGGCCGTAAAAATTCATTCATTAATAACTTAATGCACCTGGTAACATTGTAAGATTCTTGAAATTTCTGCCACGCAGAGAAGGCGTGCATTATGTTCCAATCTTAAGCGCGTTGAAGACATTTTCCACCGAGTCTTTCCAGATCCTTGTTTGTGAGTGAATCACTGCAAAGAGAAACGCATTATGAATCAGCTTACTTTTTAATCTCTCCCAGAGACCATTAAAAAGCAGCTCAAATGCACTAATCTCCTATTCAGAAGAGCGACTTATTTATAGATATGCTTGCCATCTGTTGCTCTCCCTCTACATAAACAAAACCTCACATTGTCACTGATGTTTGAGTCAAAGTTGCAGGCCCCATACGTCTTCCTCAGGACCATCGCTTTCAAAGGGAATTCGCTAAGTGATTGCAATACATCAATGGCAATGAAAATAATCATGGTTTATGGGGCAACATTTTTATATAAGTCACAGCCGACCACAAGGGCAGCAGCATTGGTGTAAACAAAGCCATGAGAAATGTTCTGTCAGTTGGGTGTAAAGAATGAAGAACAGCGGGCTATTACATTGACGAAGTGTTATTTTGATCATTAGAGAATGGCTGCCCCCTCTCTTGCCCCACAGCCTGTCCCTGCCCATTAAATATGATGTTGACTACACCTAGAACTAGACAGCCTGTGCGGCACCCCAGGGTGTCATGTATGGTATATACACCCATACTATTATGTCCGCACAGTCAATGTTTCAACCTCTCTTAACAAGAGGCAAGGATCTAATCAGCGCTGCCGTTGTCTTATTCCCAGCAATTTGATGTAAATCCCAACTGATTTAAATGGAAGCACTTGTCTTGTCAGCTTTCAATATTCATAAAATCCCATTTCAGCTAGAGGATGTCAAGGGGGTCTTGTCACCTGAGGAGTAATTAGACCTTGATGTGTCCGCAAGCTGATTTCTGTGTCACTTCATGTCATGGAGAGAACATGAGCTGCGAGTCCAGAGCGAGGACACTTTGCCATGTTTCCACTTTGTTTTTGGCCCCGTGAAATGGACAGGATTACAGCTGCAAATCAGGGGCGCTTTTAACACCTTAAAATAAGTGGATTCCCTCCCATCACCACATTTAGGTGGTGGCAGGAGGATTTGTGAGGAGAGTGACAACACTGCCTCCTTGTGACCATGTCAAATTATTTAAGCAGACATGAGAAGTTCACATGAGAAAAGAAGGCGATTTTCTACCCTGTCTGAGTGAGTGGTGTGTTGGAAATAAAGCACTGTAAGTCAGGGATTCGTGTCTGTGCTCAGGGGCTAATTGTTATAAAGCTTTGCTGTAAATGGTGCAGTTTGTTTAATTGATCAGCAGCACCAGTGCCCACTGTGCACTTCTGTTCGTAAAAGCATCATTACAGTGATCCAAAGGTCTCGCTTTTAAATAAAAAAAATTTGGAGGTATGTGGGGAAAACAGCTTTAATGACGAAGAGAGAGAGAGAGAACTATAAGAAAAGGAGAGAAGAAGAGATTTATAAGAGGCCAAAAAATACAGATGAAATTGTTTTTGTGCCATTGTGTTGCCCCTTTTTCTTCATTTATCCTGTGTTTAGTTGTGTTTAAAAGGTTCCGTCTTCAAGAATAACGGCATAAAAAGCATTAATAATGCTAGATTGCGTTCGCTCGTCTATACTATGCAAATAATTTCAATATTCTCCAATAACAGTGAAATAAAACACAATTTCTCCCTCAGTCTCTCTCGTCTTCCAAAGTGATTTTAACAAAGCCCTTCTTTCACGATATTGTTTTCCTCATACAGCCCCACAATGCCGCTTCAGTCACAAAAGGCACCTTATTGTGGCTACTAAATGGAGCGCTCACATCCATTAAACAGCCATTCAACAGAATTATATTGCCAGTGTCAGTCTATCAGGTACATTGATCACGCATCGTCGGCTGTGAAGTGCAGAATCTGGTCTCCTCTCCTGGAAGTGTTGTGCAAAAGAAACCTAATGAGAAACTGTCAGGAGCACACAGGTAAACAAATCAATGGCACCCAGCAGTGCTCCCAAGGTCAAGCCACGCACACACACACACACACACACACAAACACACACACACACACACACACACAGCATCAACGTCAACCTCTCTAACAAACCTGGGGTTGCAGCAGCAGCCAAAGCTTCTACGGTAAAGGGTGCTGTCAAGATTTGACTTTCAGGATATAAACAAGGTTCAGATTGGATTTTACTTTTACTTCACTTTGGTTTGGATCATTGTTTTACCTTAAAAGAACTTGTTTGACATTTTGGGAAATACAAATGCTTTCTTTTCAAGAGTTAGATTGGTGTGGTATCAATCAAGAGTTAGATTGATACCACTCTCATGCCTGTTAGAGATTAAGCTACAGCCAGAGGCCGGTTAGCTTAGCTTTGCAGAAAGACTGAAACAACCTGTGTGTGTGTGTGTGTGTGTGTGTGTGTGTGTGTGTGTGTGTGTGTGTGTGCACCTATAGTATGAAACTCTCTAATTAACCCAGTTATATGAAGGACGGATGATGTCACCTTTGGACAGTCAGGCTAGCTGTTTCCCGCTGTTTTTAGCCTTTATGCTAAGCTTAGCTAACCATTTGCTGGCTGTGGCATAACATACAAGCACGAGAGTAGTATTAATCCTCTTATCTAACACTTGGGAAGACAGGTATACGTTGATCTTTTCTGCATCTGTCGATTCTTGAATGTAACTAATATATTTTATCGATAAACACAGCTGTGTTTTTTTACTGGTAGGTTGATTGAAAGCCCCAGAAAAGTTAGTAAGTGGACCTTAAGTTGAGTGAAACATTTTCTTCTGTTTTTCCTTCTAGCTATTTTCACATGCAAGTCCCTACAGTATGAGGTGTGCAAACATAAAGGTGAACATATACAGGCTGCATGAGTGTTCTGGATGTAAACATGTCCAGATGTTGTGCACATCTGCATGATGGTGATTTGAAGAAAAACAAATGGAGAAGTTGAAATGAAAAACTTGTCTACACAACAATGAAAATGATGAAAAGTATTCTAAAATTGCAATCAATATGTAAGTAATTGCAAGGGGATTCAGAAATATAAGGACACCAGCATGTTTCATTAGGCTTTGTGCTGTGGCAGACTATCACAATTGTGTTTTTATTCCTCCTCCAACTATATGAACATGACAGAACAGATAATGATAACCAATGTAACAAACAGACAGATCCTTTCACTTCTAACAGTGGCTACAATTACAACATGAAGCCAGCGACTCGGTTTGCATCTTTGAGTTTGTCTTTAATAAGTGAGAGCTTAATAGAGCAGTCTGAAGCAGTCCATGATATGCAGCGGCTAAGTGTGTGGTGAGAGTTATCATTGTACACTTTAATACCAGAGAGAGGCACAAGGTCAACAGCAGTAATTATTCTGTGGGAAGCGTGTTGGTCTTCAGTGGGTGATTTCATTTCCTGTCATTAGCCACAGCGATTAAACACGAGAACAATGATACTCTGATAGCATCAGCAGGTACCACGCAGCCCCAAGCTGTTCTCAATATTCTCCAGTATTTCCTAAATGCTGCTTCGCATGGGTTAACCTTCCCATGGTGTTCAGGTAGGAATCTTAAAGCTTTTCAATTCAACTGTTCTTCTTCTGCTTCTATTAGCAAATACTCATAATGGACAGGTCCTGCAGGTTATTCTTTTTAAATATAAAAAGATGTTGTTAGTGTCATTGTCATGCAGCTGTGAGAATCAAGGCTAAAACGTGTACAAGGGTGAAAAGCAAGGCCCAGTTAAGTCTGTTTGACCTTGGAATTTAAAAGAATAAAAGAAAGCGCTTTTATCTTCCCATCTCCGACACAAGATGTCACTCAAATCTTTTCTCAACAGAAACTGTAAACCCAACATTCACATATTATTTATCATCACCAAATACATATAGAGATATGGCCAACTGGTCATTTATTCATCCGGCAATGCATTAGCATTCATTTGGACTTTTTAGCTCTGTTTTGGTCTCCACCAACTCCTGCGGGAAATATCCGGCTCTTTAGCAGCTAAATGCTCCGGCTAGCTGCTAGCTTGTCTGTCTGTTGTTTGTTGCCTAGTAGACTTTGTAGATGAAAACAGCCTCCCACTGCTGTTGGAAATGAAGGTTAACCAAACATTAAAGCTGCAGGCTGTAAAACCAAAACAATCAGCTGAAAGATGCTACAACACTCTGTAGACGTTAGGGGAATTACAGAGATGTGTGATGATTCTCCGGTTTGTCACTTCGAGAAACGCCTTTCACGTCACAGTCGCTTTTGGTCTTTATGAATATAAACATTTCCACTAGTGCAGCTTTAAATAGGCTATATACACTTTTTATTTCTAGTCTCTTATGAGACATTTATTAGCAATGTTTTACAGAATGCAATAAGTTGTTATTATTTTTAAAATTGTAATTTATAAAAGAATTTACAAAAGAAACTATCATCTTTTTAGTTGCATGCTATTTAGTATGTTTTGTGCTGGTATTCAATTTATTATCCATCTATCTATCTTTCTATCACAAATGTGTCTAAAAGTTTTTAAAGGGTGAGTTTTTCACAGTTTGCTGCATAATAATCTTGTTGGATATTTTCCATCCACAGGTAAGGTAATCCGTAACCCTTTGTAAATGATTTTATCTTTTTTCCTCTAAATTTGTCTGGCACATTCAAAGCCGAGAATAGTGGCTATCAGTGAAAGATAAAAGACAACAGCCACCACCAGCAGAAATACTGAGCTTCAAGGTTCATGGTTGACCTTAGAAATAAAGTGGGTCTGACAATCGGTTCTGAGCATAAACTCTGCAACATTAGATAATTTCCTCCTGTGCTAATTTTGACACATTTTACCGGATAAACAAAGAATCTCACTTCAAAAATCCTTGACACTTTCTTTTGGATAAAAGGTCCATAGATCTGCTGATAAGAGTAGAATCTATTGCCAGGTCTACAGACACTGTACTGACCTCTGGCACTCAGACATTGATGGTTTTACATTACCAGTATAACTGTATCAAAGACCAGTACCTGTAATGTAATGGGTGTCATAGCTGAAACAAAAAGAAAAGAGGAAAATATATCCATATGTTAACAGATTATCTTTGGGTCGAGAGAAGCACAAAACATGAAGATGAAATAAAGAAAAGAGGATCTCACACGTTGACTTTAATTGATTTATCAGCATATTCCGTAAATCCAAGATGTGCGCTCTCACAATCGCCCATTTTAGTCAGGTTAGCTGTTGATGTGGCTTTCCAGGTGTGTGACCTCCTAAATTAAGGCATGAGCTGTTCAAGAGCGTCAGAGATGCATATTTAAATACTGCACTCCACTTTCCCTGACACAATGGAAAGAAAATGCAAAGTCAAAGTACCATATGACCTCAGGAGAAGTTTATTTTCCACTGCTGAAGAAACGTTATCACACATCGCAGCAAGTGACAATGTGAGAAAAATTCAAGTAGAATGGAAGAAAGTTTTGTCTAAAGGAACATAAGGGAAAGAAAGATGGGAAAGGAGGGAGTTGAACTTCTGTGTTCCTGGTTGTAGGAGTGTGTTTGAGCCATTAGGCTCTGTGATGGAGGATCAAAGATGGAGCTGAAAGCAGTGAGAGGAAAGGGGATGGGAAGAGGATTTACCTGGCCAGTCTAGACAACTGATCTGTGGGGATGAAGAGGACCGCTGTTAGCGTAATCCTCCATTTCCCTTCATACCGCAGCTGCACCGCCTCATCAGCCTTGGAAAAACAAGAAAACTGAAAAAAAAAAAAACACTTTTCATTCTGGGGGCAAGATATGAAAACAAAATAAGTTTGAATACCGGGAGGGGAAATTGAACAACGAAGACTGTTTAGCGGAACATTTGCAACACTTTCTCTATTCTAAAGTAAAATGCTCTGGAAAATGTGAGTTATGGGAAGAGACACATTGTAAAAGGCAAGAAAATACTCACAAGGGACAAGATGTGCATTGCAGTATTCACCGCTGAGGTTTCTCTTAAGTGGCAGGGCGGCCTAATGGTTCAAGAGTTCATCCTGTAACAGGGAGATGACAGGAAGGTCACAGGTTCGATCTCCATGAATGTCAATATCCATCAAACTTTAAGCTGTTCACTCACTGAAAGTCTGTCGGGAACAAGGAGTCAGTTACTGCAAAATGTCCTTTAAAGGTAAAGATGATAACACTGAAAGAGCTTTAGCCTGTAACGCTATATATTCATTTAGGGGAAGGGAAATCAGTATTCAGCAGCAGTAAAGAAACAGGAATGAATCTGTTTAAGTGTCTAAAGTTACAATAAAGAACATCTGCTAAAAATGTATATTGTTCACATCGTTTAAATTGTTTACTGTTGTTAATTTTTATCACTGGGTTTCAGTTTTTCTAAGTGGAAGTTTGTCGGTTTGGAAATCCACATTTAATGAGCGAGACAAAACAGTAAACTTGCCAAAAGTAAAACAAAACGATGAGCTGAAAAAAAGCTCCATAAAGCTGAGGGTACTGCAAAGTCAGCTGGTATTTCTCACTACAGGTACAACTCTTCACATTACAAAATAACCGTTATATTCTGCATCTGCTTGTTCCAACATGTGAAGCTAACCCGGCGTCCAAAGGGTCAGTGATAATGTATCTTACATCCCATCAACTAGTGTGTTATTTTATAGTAGTTTAGTAGTTTATCGCAATATGTACAGCTAGAATTTTCTTTTGATTAAGGTAAATTGTGTCACAACAAACCATAAATGAAGCACTGTGGTGCTGCAGAGATGGCCCCGCCTATAACTCATATTCTCCAGGTGTAAGGAAACAAAACGTAAAAAAGACAGTGAAAGTGAAAATGCTAAAATGACCGTTTCCACTATAATCGAGAGTCAAATGAAGCTAAGCCTTCTCAGATCTTGAAGGATTGAGGACCCAGATGCAGAGGGTTTTAATAACAGAAAGTCAGTTACAACCAATCCAAAACAATACTAGGAAAACCAGAAAATCCAAACACAGGTAACAGCAGCAAGGGACACAGGGAAACTTCACCAACCCAGACTGAAGCAGAACAGACGAACTGACAAAGACAACAGGGAGCACAGAGACTAAACACACACACACACACACACACACACACACACACACACACACACACACACACACACACACATGAAGCAGGGGTAATCAAGTGCAGGTGAAACACATGAGGGCGGGGCACATGATCACAAAGAAGGGAAAACAACGCCAAAGACAGGAAGTAAAACTAACATGAGACAAACAAGGAAAGCTACTACAAAATAAAACAGGAAATGACGTATGTCCACCCCACAAGTGTTTAGACCCCGAGGGGTTTCCTATAGCCTCACCCCCTTTTCACATATGATGACATCACAATGGGCATATAGTGCAGCCCTATTTATACATATTTCTTGAAAAATATTGTGTATAATTGTAACTAAATAAGTGAAAAATTACTATAGTAGTAGCCTATAGTATACAATATAGGTTTATTATCATTATTATTGCATTCAAGACCATCTCAAAGGTGTCATACATTTTTCATAATTGAAAGTTCATATATTTAATACTGATTTTATTCTTGCTCAAGGTTCTGGTATAATGATCTATATCTTCGTCCAAGTTTGTAGAGAATTGACTGTAGCTAAAAGTTATGCCATGCATAAAGGCTTAAGCTTTAAATTAATGTATATTTGGGATTTTATCTTAAATTAGCATTGCTAACACTGGTGTCTCCAAAGCTGTTGTGTTGTTTTATCCAGGAATTATTTTCATCCACCGTGTAATTATTGGCTTAACAACTGCGGTCACACAGTTATTGTCTTCCCTCTCTCCACATCCTGAATAAATGAGTTAATTGAGAAAGTGAATGTGGGGTGAAAAGGCAGTAATGCTGTAAATCAACCAGTCATTACTGACTGTTAAGAGCTGGGAATGAATGACTAATCAAACTTATTT
Source organism: Seriola lalandi dorsalis (assembly GCF_002814215.2). Classification (NCBI taxonomy): domain Eukaryota; kingdom Metazoa; phylum Chordata; class Actinopteri; order Carangiformes; family Carangidae; genus Seriola; species Seriola lalandi. The sequence goes on from NW_019524876.1 coordinate 133,142, forward strand.
ATTTGGTGTGAACAAGCGTTTGTGCATCTATAAGAATTAATGTGCATGTCGAGGTTTCTCCTTGTGGGAGGCAAACACTGAGCCAGTGCAAAGTTTCATCCATCTGGCCTCAGGAATTATAGTGTCAAACACGAGTGGGGGGGGGGTGTTTCTGAACATGAGATCAAACAGTTTTACAGTCCTCGACAGAGAAAAGAAAGAGGAACAATTTATAGAATCACCATTGAAAATGAAATATCCCCGAGCGCCGTTAATGGGAGGGAATATCACACTGTGCACGGAAGGTTTTTATTTTTCATAATTCCTTGTCTTTTCTGAAGGAATGAACACGTTTCATGTCCAGGAGCGAGAACAGAGCTTTCATCTAGAAAAGTAAGAATACAATACATGTAAAATAAAAGACACAGGTGTTCAGAATAAGGTAAAGGTAAAATAAAAGTTTTAAAATTTTGAAAGGGCGTTCATTTTTCTAAATAATACATTACAACACTGCATAGATTCCATACTGAGGTGGATAGTTTGGCATTGATCATCTATAATATAACGGAAATGAATTTACCCAAACCAGGAGCAGAAAAAGCTGTGCTGTATTCAAGACAAAGGTTTCTGTTACAGCAAACCTCCATTAGCCCTTGTTAACGGCAGAAAAAGAAGAGATGGAAGCGCCGGGGGAAAGAGGGGTAATTGGCTCTCTCCCAAGCAGCGAGCAGCCAATGTGTGATTGTGCATCGGTCTGCTGGTACTGGGAAACATCCTTGTCAGCACAGGGATGAGAGCGGCTTATTACACTGGGAGCAGCGCTCAGTGGCAGGTACAAAGGTGGAGATTCTGAGGAATGATAACTACCTTTAAAGTGGGAATGCTTGAAACAAGCACAGAGGCCGCAGGGTAATGAAAGACTGCTCGACAGTTTAGACACAGCGCTCTGTCGGTGACCGGAGCAAAGAATCATTTTTGTCCTTTTACACCTGCACGACAGAAAAATTATACACTATTACTCCTATAACTGTTCCTATGTGTTTTCATATGTGAAACTGCTTTTTCAGCACATCTCATGCATATTTTACATGAAAATATACATAAATACAAATTAAAACTGAAGTTAAATTGAGTTAAAACTTTTTTTGCATGCCAACTGTGAAAACAGTCCTCTGTAAGTATACACTTAATATGGAGCTGGGAAACAACACAGTGCTGTTTGCTGGCGGGAGAAGCACAGGTGTAACTAATAACATTAACGATTAAGCTGTGCCAGTCAGTCACATACACAGAGCGACTGCCTCAGCTCATCTGAGTGGACCGCAGCCAATGTTAATTAGTTAGTTATTAGTTACACCTGTGTCTGGCAAGACATGAGACTGGTCCATTCCTCAGTGAAATGATCTTTCATCCCAACTGTGCAACTTATGTGTACATTACAATTCTCCACCACAAATGTGTTTTTGTGTAGATTAGGAAGCTCAACTCTTAGAAAATGTTATATATATTATATTATTTATTCTGTGTTTTCCTTGCAGGAAAAAATTAGACTCACCAAAAGAAAAGCCATGTCACATAGACATTAACTTTCATGTGCAATATCATTCATTAAAAGGTTTTATTTGTAAGTTTTGTTATTGTTACATAAAAAAAATGAAAAGCATCTGAGTTTACAGCAGGAAAAAAGGATTACAATTATATATACTCTTCCTTCCCACTGCCTCTTTCTGCATGAATATTTTCTTCTCATTTCTGACATGCAGCACTTCCTGTAAGCCTCAGCACTCATTTGTTTGCTCATTTGTGGATGGGTTGGAATCTGTAATGTTTAGTCTTGAGGGAAAGTGTTGGAGGGAAATCAAGGACATGAAGCATACTGTATAACTGTTTAAATATTGATTTCAATCCAAACTTTGTCAACTAAAGTCACTATACAAGTACCTGGGACACCCACACAGGTGTTTTCACCTACAGTGCTGTGCTGGAGTGACACCTCCCTGACCGTCCCGCGAGCTTTGCTGCACCTGCTGGGAAAAGTAAAGGGACTTTAGTAACGTCCAGTTGGATCCACCCACCTTCTACCTGCACGAGAATGAGTCTAATTATCCAGGATGAATGCAAACACCAGTGTGGGTGTGCAGTGCACGTCATCAGCCAACTTTAACAAACAACACAAGACGAATGTGTTTCTGCACCGTTTCCTTTTTTTGGTGTTGTTGCAGATCATCTTCTCATTCAGTGTCAGTGAAAACTGTGTGTCGGTGTGACACTGTCAAGTGATTGAAGGAGTGCAAAATACACAATTGGGTTCCACTTGAGCTGAGTGTGTGAGGATTAAAATACCAGTCACTGGTTTTTAGTAGGAGGGAAGGTGGAGGGAGGGTGTTTTTGAATTTAAAACTCTTAAAATGAGCAAAACATGATCAGCAAAATTTTAAAAACACTGTCATGGGGCCCTGGGTCAAACGTTTTCTGTTTGGCCTTTATTGACACCTACCGACCGTGCAATGTGTGTGTACCCTGACTTTCATCTAAATTAAGTCCATTACAAATGGTATTCCAAATTAGGAAAATGCACCATGTAAACACAATCTAATCTAGATAATAAAGCTCCTAATAACAGATTTGATGCAGTATCGCTCTACAAAGAAAGGACCATAAAATGAGCTAATAATGTTGGACCTGCTTGGACATGAAACAATATTGTGTGAATTCCCAATTAATCATCAAATTTCTAATTAATCCAACTACCAAAAGTTATTGGAATGCAGTAAAACCTGAGGCTTCTGGGGATCCTTTGAGGTCGGGGGTCCGCAGGCAGTTGCCAGTTTTTCTGAGTTGGTACTGATCAAGAACAGAGGACGAGAAAATAAATGAACTGAAATAAAGAACCACCAAAGAACATTTTTAGACTCAAGGGAAGAACACATTTCAAACCAAAAGTGTGTGACCATCAGCTTTGTGTTGGTAGACAACCAAGATTTCTAAAGCTCGTGGTGCCAAAACCACTAAAAAGCTCTGACTTCATTGTGTATGAGCAACTGAACAAACAGCGTCTTTGTGAATAAAATCACAGAACATGCCCCTCTTGGCACTTTGTCCCACAGCAGAGTGTTTCTGAGCTCCTCCGGCGGCTGTCAGGACGCCTGTCTGGATATTAGGGCCGGACGAGTGGCTTCTGCTCTCCATTAGAGCTGTCAGCTCCACTGAATGACTCTCTTTAATCACTTCAAATATCATTTCACACAAGGAATTTCAAGCCACTTGCAGAGCGACAGAGAAGACAAAGGCACATCAAGCCAGGCCTCGCCAAAGCGTTTGCAGGCTGGCAGCTGGGAGCCTCACGTGCAGGGAATTGTGACTTTTCAGAGAAAAAGTGCGAGACAGTTTTGGTGTGAAACAGCTAAATGAGAGGAGATGAAAGAATCAGAATTTATTACTGTAAAATCGCATTGAGTTTGACTGCTCCTATCAACACAGCGCAAGTATCCCTCCTTTGATTCGTGACGCCTAACGCATCCTCTGAGCCATGATGTTGATATGACCGAGTGATCCCTCGTGATGGAGCCGATCAAAGACTCGATTTTCTGCTTGTCTGATATTTCAATGTCAAAACTATTTGCCGGGGGAGCTTTGTTTCACCCGCTCTTGCAAGCTGACCACCCACCAGAATAACTATCTGCCCACACCGATGTTTGCTGCAGATGAACAGTTGCTGTAAATCCCGGTGTCTTCTTCCCGGGATTTATATCATCCTCTATCCTATATTTATACACTTCCACAGAGTGAATTCCAACCAAGGCGCCACCCCAAACCCCCGTGTTACATGTTCTGCTTGCGATTGCTCTATTATTGACCTTTAACCCTCACTGAGGGCAACAGTCATGAGGTGGAGGAACTCGCTGATGCACTAGTTTTTCTCCAGAGGATATCATCTCCAACATACACTCTCTTATTTATAGCAGCAGGGTGGAAAACTTGCTTTGGTCTTCTTTTGAAATGGAGAGGTCAGAGGGGAGGTTTGTATGTTGAGGAGCCAAGACGTTATCCGGGTTAACTGGGTGTTAAATTACATCACTAATTCAGTTTTTTTTTTTTTTTTTTTTTTTTTTACAGTAAACATGAATATGAATTGACCATTGGTTTTGAACACAACATGAACTCTTTGACCTGTTAAGAGCCATTAATAGGCTGCTTTTATTGCATATGTTATCACTTGGTCGGTGGAAGTTTATTTTTTCCTGTTTTATATTTAAATGTGTAAGGCTCTGTGAGGCTTTGAGCCTCTCTTCTGATTGGCTGCAAGGTGGGTGGGGCTTGGGTCATGGCTGAGGGCAGTGACTGTTTTGTTGTGACATCACAAAGTTACAGAAGTCCTGAAGGCATGTTTGAAGGCTCAGTTTCTGAATACAGGCTGTGTGCATTTCTCTGTGGACTGAGGCTTTGATACTTTCACTGTATTAATATAGAAGCTAGACCTGCTTTATAATCAAAGGAGACATGGAAATCTACCTTTATACAATGTGAAACCACAGCCTGTATTCAGAAACTGTGCCTTAAAACGAGCTGTCAGGACTTCTGTAACTTTGTGATGTTGATAATGAGCTCCAAAGAGAAGCCCGAGAGAGGAGATTTAAAACTACACTGAACTGGGTTTTTGTATTTTAAACCACAAACATATCTTCTTATTGATATCACAACTTCAAATAAAACACTGGGAAAGTGTGAAATACGGGACCTTTAAATCTATTGAAGTGAAAAAGTGCTTTTTTTTTTTTATTGTTTATGAATTCAACCTTTAAAAGGAAGACAGTGTTATTCCCTATTTCAAATGTTACTTAGGTTTTTCTCAATTTTAGAGCAACTGCACTTCTGCAAATGATAGATGTCATAAAGTCTGAGTGACAATTAACTGTCAGCGGCGGTCTGGGTTTTTCCTGTCATGAACCGGAGCTCGCAATATCCATTACCTCTGTCCTCTTCAACCTTTGAGAAACGATGGCCCATGTTTCTGTGTGAAAGGACATGGCTCCAGCATCAGGCGGCAAATCCCTCTCTGTCTCTGCAAGGCCTGCTGGGACCTCTTAGGTGACAGCGTCACTCGAGCTGAGGTTGAGGGCTTCCTCCAGCCGGCTGCTTGGCTGCCTGCCTGCCCCTCTTCCTCCGTACTCAATGGACATTGATCCCCCAGCAGCGACACCGTGTCCCAGGGAGGGGTAAGCAGATACACCTCGTTGCCTCCAACAATCATTCTGCCCCTGTAGGGACAGGTCGTGGTAAATTAATAGTGTGCTTGCAGCGACTAGATATTGTTAATGTATTTGCTATTGATGGAGTGAGATAACATGAGTAGCTTCAGCCTTACTTAACACAAAACATAAATCCTCCAAGGCCAAAGAGGAGGAGCAGCAGGGGCAGTGAGTTATTTCAAGCTTTTAGGCAAAGTACAATACAGACAAATTCATTTGATATGATGTGAATAATACCACCACACAGCATTATGATTCTCAGAACAAATTTTGTTCAGACAAGTGTTGAATAAATACTGAGCTATTTTAGAAAATGTGGTTTCGTTTAGGGAGTTTCGCTTTCTTGACAATTGAACAGTAAAGTGGCACACACCATTCTGTGAAGAGGAGTGTGTAGGGGAGAGGGCAGGTAGAGCCGAGAACAGAGAAAATAAGCCACTAGACCTTGTTATTCTCTGCTTAAAAATCGTGCCAATCAATCTCCTATTCTATTGAATGGATAAAGGTGCTTAAAAGCAAAATGAAAATATACTCATGTTTAAAAATGGAGCCTTCACCGTATGACTGAGTGCTGTTTTTTTCATTGCCCACATGATGCTTCGGCAAAGTCGTGATATTGCTCCATTGTGAGACTTTTAGGTAAAAAAAATCTGTTTACTACACCTGCAAAATACATTTTCATATTGCCGGTTGGAAAATATCACCCTGTCACTCAGTTCATGAAAGGTGCACTCTACCTAAAACCTGGGGCGTAATCCACTTGATCCTTGGTACGAGCTGTCACAGCGCACTGTCTAAGCCCACTTTGAACTTTCAGATTTGACAGGCTCTGGTGTGCTGTAAAATGACTGATCAACTTTAAACTGACATCCAAACGAAAGAATAAGAGACCCCCGGGTGGGTCCATCACTTACCAAATTCGCCACAGTGAAGCATATATGTACATACTGTATACTGTTCCTGGTACCTGGTGGCCAGTACTGTTCTGACCTTAGGCTTTTGTCACCCACCGCTGTCGGGATGCTCTAAAAGCGTGAGTCTTTTGCACACACACAGTCCGGCTCAGCATCCCAGAGGAGTTATGTCCACTTCACTTTACGATTTTATATACAAGGGTAAAAATGAGGATGTGGAGGTAAGGGTGGCGAATGGTAAATGTATCACAGCTGACTTTCATATAGTAGGTCAGAGTTCACGTCCTGCGATCAGAATTAGCTTCTTTTTTTTTTAAATCAACTATAATCACATCTTTCTCAGCAATTTTTATGTTTTGTTGTCAAGTTGCAGGGGGTGTTTTTGGCAGTAATGAATCTATTATGACTTGGCGCACCACAGTGAGGCAACGCTTACTTCCCAC
>NW_019524876.1:141106-144527 GCF_002814215.2 Seriola lalandi dorsalis
GTCCCATAACTATGAATGTGCTGGATTCCTCTCTTCATGTGTGCGACAGACTGGCTTGTCCATTACTTATAGCATGTTGGAATAGGCCTGATCCCGACACACTGAACAGGATATAGAAGGTGGATGAAGGGTTTATAAATTCTTCAGATATTATTGAATTGCACTTGCACTCTAAACACATGGAAAGCACCTGGGGGATAATTGGAGTAGCTAAACCAAAACTTATTTTTTTAATGACAAGAAGAAGAAAAAAAACATCTAAAGCAATATTTCTTCACTTTTTTAAGAGGACGAGGAAAAAGCTTAAATCCAAAAGCTGTTACCGAGATGTAAGACAGTGTCAGCAAAACAACATTATTCTATTTAATCATGTAAACCAACAGGTACTATTGACTGAATGAACACAGCTTAAAGTCAGTCGAGAGCAAATATGCAATCTTACTGAGGAAACAATTACACTCTGTGTGTTCATAAATCTTGGGGAAAACAACCCCTGAAATTATGAGTTGTGAGTGAGCTTCAATTATTTTTAGGCTTTGTGAATTATTATAACAAATTCCTCCCAATCCTCTCAACTGTCCCTGAATACTAAGTGACCTTACTTTTGAATCATGGTCTATAAATGCTGATAAACACGAGACTATAAGACTATAAATCTCTTTGGTTTCCTCACAGAAAAGAGTTCAGCAGAAGTCCCTCTGTCTTTCCTGGAGAAAGGCATTGGTGGATTTTGTCCTGAGGTGATGACACTTACATCAAGTGCTGCAACAGCAATACCACTCACAACACAAGGCTACTGGGTGAACCGCTGTAGCTGGTAAGCTAACCGCTAACTCGCACTAGTCGGTCACAATCCTGCAATTTCCCTCTAATTTCTCTCCGTCTCTTTGTTTACTCCCCTGGCAGTTGAAGTGGGGAAAGGGAAAATAAAGCTCTCCATGCTAACACGCTTGCTAATGGTAATTTGTGAATTTAGCTTGTTAGCTTATCTTGTTCTCCAATGGGACAATGAGTTCACAGTTTATTCAAAAGAAAAGGATTTGTACGATCGAAGTCTGTTTCATAAATATCTGCAAAACCATTTTTCTTTTGTAGAGTATTTTTTTTATTCTGAAAAGACATTAGATAAAAATGAATGGTGCAACACAGCAGCGGCGTTAGCTTCCTCCATTTTGGACTCTCCTCCCCGCTGTTTATTTATAACGTGAGAGGACAATTTCATGAAAATAAAAGTCAAAATAAAAGTAGAAATATGAATAAATATTTTAGAGAGGCACAGAGATGAGGAGGGGGCCTCGTTTATCTGAAGAATGTGATGCTCACTGAAGATAATGTTGTTGTATCAAACAATTTTACTGTAAGTTTATAAGTGATGGATTGACGGACCAGAGAAGTATTTACTTCCTGCTCCTTTTCATACATATAATAGTTATTGATGATGTTTAGTAAACACACTTCCAAACTTCTCCATTGTCTTTCAAAGTGAAACACACCTTGGTTTAAGCAAGCAGCAACCACCACAGCTTAGTGTTCGAGCTTGAGACCTGTCAATCAAGCAAGCAAGCCCCCCCCCCCCTCAATTTGCAGTTTATTAGACACATTGAACTAAAATGCTGCATTGAAGCTTTTCCGGTTCCACGCGGTGGCCCGACGCCTTACTAAGACACTCAATGTTGGTTTTTCCTTTTACAACTATGTTATCTCTGATTAAACAAACATATATAATCAGAGTTAACATGCTTAAATTACTCCATGGACTTTAACATGTTTAGGAATCTACCTGAAAGCACATGACAACATACCTCTTTAGAAGTGCTCTTGCTTATGAATCTGTTCACATCTCGCAAAAAGCTCTACAAGGAGAGAATGTTCCACTCCACTGCACAGAGAAAATCAGTCTCTCTCATAATAGCTCTGGGCAATTTCAGACCACACAGAATGACAAGGGAATCAATTTTCCTGGTTAGGTTATAGATGGATTTTCTTCGCCCGGTCTTCTCATAAGAAATAACTGAGATATGTTATATGAATTATTAAGAAATCTTCACCAGTGTTACATACCGAGGGCTACACCACTTTTCTGAAACCTAATGAATATTGTTAGTATTATATATTCAGAGAGAATTTTAGAAATTTGCATTTGCTGATCTTGCTTTATGTTTCTGACCAAAAAGCGGGCACTTAGAGTAATCTACAGTAGCAACACATTCATGTGTGCTGAATATTAAATAGTGAATAAATGTCCTGTAATCCATCACAAGAGTTCACAGTTAACTTGGTTCCACTGCAGAAGGAAATAATGGTGAGTAGATGGAACCAGCCTGACCTCATGTGGAGGATACTGTTCAAAGCAGTTTACAAAAACTACAACTCAGCCCACATAAAGGCTTGCTTACTGTATTTATCTGATCATATCAAAAGGTTAAATTACCCTCTTGCCCTCAGAGTATTGTGTTAGTGTGTCTTTGAGCAAGGCAGCATGCAAAAGAAATGCCCCCTGAGATGAAGTAAACATGTTCATCAAGAAAAACAAACTGTCCAAACTGATCACCCTGATATTTAAAACATGATCGTTTGTTCATTAATTAGGCTAATGAATGTCGACTTATCAAATATGTCAACATACTTATCATCATCCATACCTTAAAACATCAAGGAGACAGCCATAAGCAGAGGCATATCAGCTGGTGAATGCTCAAAGCCACAAGGTATTTGCCAAAGAACTTTTCACACAGGTGACATGTCAGACGGACGTTAACTCCTAGTGACTGTCAGCTGGCTACTGACATAACTGTGTCGGACTGGACTGAACATTCCCCTCAAGCACTGACTGAACCAAGCCGTGGACTCGGTTTGTTAAGTACTGGAAGCTAAAGCAATCCGGGCAAATACACATCACCATGTACCCTCTGACAAAGTTTGAATGCACCTATGTTTCAGGACACGCAATGGTGAGAATTGACTTAAGGCTCCAAAGAACAGTATTTTTTTAAATTAATGAATAATTTATTGATTATATAATAAATGTTTTGCCATATATAACATAACATAGGGCTGCACCTAACAATTGTTTTCTTTATTAATAATTCTACCAATTTATCGATGAATCTACCAACTATTGTCTTGATCAACTGATTAATCATTTAGTCATAAAATGTCAGAAAAGAGTGGAAAATACCAACAATCTCCCAGGGCCCAACATGGTTTCTTCAGATTCCTTGACTTGTCCAACCTTAAAGAATCTGAAAGGAAAACAAATAATATTAAGTTTTTATTTTTATGTAGGGCTGTAGCTTTTTTTTTTTTTATGTCTCTGACAACAAAGTTATAGCGAATTGAATGCCAGGTCATTCAGAGATAACAATCAATATGAAAGTATCAAATAGATAAAATAACAAAAGCATCAAATGTGCATATATAT
>NW_019524876.1:145915-150699 GCF_002814215.2 Seriola lalandi dorsalis
AAGACAATAATGCCTTTGATGCTGGAATCTGGATTCATCATCTACAGCAGCAGTCAGTGTGTCACGCTGGTCAGATGATCATTTCCCATACTGTTTCCTGCCCCCATGAAAGTGACACCTGCAGGTAGAAACATGTTTGACAGTGACATCACAACTTAGAAAATATGAGAGGAAGCCATCAACTTGTGAGTCCTGTTCCTGCTGTCCGGATTTTCCATGACTTGTCAACATTGTGCCTTTGTCTCTGGCTGTGCACTTCGCTGTCAGGGGCCGAGGTTACAAATGCACTTGGTAGTTTGGGGCTGTAAACATCCCCGACTGGAAGCTGTCTATCCGAAGAGCTTTCAGTCTGATGTTTGCTGCTGCCGACTGCCTCCAGCTACACAGAAAAGGACAAATGTGCTTTGTCCATTTATCTGACCGGCTCTTTTAATGTCCAAATGTATTTGTTTGGGAACGTCGTATTAACCCGTTACTTTGTATTTTGGTGGCCTTTGTCTTAAATAACAGTTGTTCAGACTCAGTTCGTGTAAACATCCTACACTCAGCTGTAATCAGTTGCAGCAGAGGCTGAGAGAAGGTTGTTTACTTGAACTGGCTGGAAGTGACACTTGGACCTAAAGCGAGCTGAGCGCCGAGCATTCACATCAAGGTCATACATCATAGGTTTAAAATGTGGATTGACAAATCAATAATTTTGATATCTCATTAAGTAAAACCTCTCAAACTTATATTTGTGTACTTCATATCATACCAGTAAAATTAGTACTTACAGGTTTTTGGACTGTGCAATTTGAAGACATCACTTTGGGCTTTGAGAACTTGTCACAGACACTTTATGATATTTATGTTTGTATGCTAAATGATTAATCAAGCTTAATATCATAATTAATAATGAATACAATCATTAGCTGCAGCCCTAATACACAGTTGAATGATAATGGAAAAACGAATGTAGATGTGACAAGTATAGACTATAATCATTATCTTGTTTCCTTGGTGCAGTGCAGTGAGCCTTGCTAAAGTGAGAGGTTGCCTGTTATCAAAATCAGATTTATTACAACTATGTTAACACACACAAGGAACTTGGTTCCGGCTGCTGTGACTCTCCAGTAATAGAGACAACATACAGACAGTGTACATATTATTTATACATAATACAAAATATACAAGCAATATGCAGATGATATAAAAGACAAACAATAATGTTATGTAATGGTGTTGAATGTTAACGTTGGCATGAAAACTACAGACGTGTTTAAAGATGTGGTTGTCTGACAGATTGTATCTTATGTAAATACAGCGTCCCTGTCAATGTGGCACAAGGTGATTGGACATCAGGTAACATGAGGTGTATTGCAGGTGAAAGATATGAAAACATAATTTTATGAAATGCACTCATAGATATTCAGGTCCAATGTTATCACTAGAAACAGAGAACAGCATAGGAGTAAAGGGTCAAAGATGGTAAGAGGTTGGTTTGCAGTGGATGAGCTGAGTTTCAGCTCCATCACAGTTCCTGCTTTCATTTTGACCTCTTAAACACAGTTCTATAAATAGAGATCCTGGTGTAGGGCCTAACGGAGCAGTCTAATTTCTGGATTCATCCATTAATCAGCAAGAGAAGGTAGGTTAGTGAGAAGATGAGTTTATTTTTACCACAGTTTGTATCACTGCAGTGCATCGCTTAATTGTTGACTGTGATACACAATAGATGTGGTCAGTGTTGTGTCATCACATTGCTGTGTGTCATTTTGTGCTGCCGTGGCAAGGGAACAACACTTCATTATCTTACTTATTGAGTGGAATTGATGGGTAGATACTGATTGTTTGTATAGGAGCTACATTTTTAAAAAGCTCGAAATACATTAACTCAAGATTTGATGTGTGGCACCCACTGAATTAATCTGGAAATGTTGAAATTAATAAAACTATTAATATGGTTAATTTGTTTGTCATCTTATTTCCTCAAAGAGCTTTCAGATTTTTGAACAGACAATTATCAGTGAATTCCTAAAATCTTTAAATATTTAATTATTTTCTGTAAATTTCTGCACAAACCAACACAATCAGATTTGGCTAAACAGACTTGCACATGTAGAAAACTGAAGGTTAAATATTTCAACATTCACTGTGCAACTGTGGCACAGTCTAAAAGTTCACCACTAGATGTCAGACTTGTGCTTCTGATTGATCAGTATTATACTTGATAAAACTCCCAATCACTGACAAACCAAAAACAATACAACTACAATCAAATGTCAAACATTTACATTTGTATACAGTCAGTTTACCTTTTTAATTGTCATTGCGGAAGGAAGCTATTCTTGCACCTGGTAAAACTATGTCTACTATCACAGTATCCTGTTAAACAGGCTGATTAATAAGTGAATAAGTGATTTTTTTTAGTGGCTTTCAATGGCAGTAACCTTCAAACCATTACCATTATCCATTAACAAGTCTGACTAACGTCTCTCCAGCTCCACCCTGCCAGGAACATTCAAAACCAAATTAAAAGAAATACCATTATACTACACAAATCCTGGTACAGGCCTGGGGATGGTCAGTTGTTCTCTGTCTGGGGCTGATGTACTACCCAGTATAGACAACTAATACTAACAGAGGGAAAACAAACCTATTTAACAGCAGATGTCTACTTACTTCACTCTCCCCCAGTACTTCAGCTTTTTATTAAAAAAAACTTTTATTTTTCAGTTTCGAAAATTTAAAATATACTCTTGTACATTAACACGAGGGTTAGTTAAATGCATTGCAATTGAACTTCATCATTATTTTGAGGGAAAATGCATTAGTGAGCATGATGAAGTGGTAACTGTAACATACAAACCTGTCAGCAGATGTCGACCTTGAGCTGCAGCTGTTATCTCTAAAAAATCACTTTTATTCATAAATGTGTCAAAGGTGTAATTTACTTCCCTATCCAGGATCAACACAAACACTGAAAAATGGAAGGAAAATATACTGGCTTGTAATGAGATTATTTAAGCATCATTTCCATTATCTGAGGTCATTAACTTCATATGTGTGGATATAACATGCTAGTGGGAAAGAAATTGTTCAATCAGAAATAACGTTTTCAGATAGGCCTCACGTTTTAAATAACTGAGTGGATGATTAAGATGATTTAAAAAAAAAAACCTTTCAGAATTTACACTAAATATTTTCACATGGGGAAAAAAAGACATAAATGTAGAGAAAACAATATTTACATTATGACTGACCATGTGCAGCCAGAACATATGGTCACAGTCTCTCCTGCCAGAAGTTGCAGCATTCAATAATGGCCAGAAGTGTTTTTGCAGAACATTATACCGTCACAGTGAAGTTGACCTTTGACCATTTGGATATAAAATGTCATCACTTCCTAATTTCATCCTATTAGACATTTCTGTTAAACGGTGTCATATGAATTCTTGAGTTATAGCCAATGCGTTTTGACCTTTGACCACCAAAATCTAATCAGTTCATCCTTGAGTCCCAAGTGAATGTTTGTTGCAAGTTTTAAGAAATTCCCTCATGTGACTCCTGAGATATGGGATGGATGAAAACATACTGTAATGCCTTAATGCATAAAAATATATAAACTATATTCATTGACTAAACAAATGTCTTGGTAACTCTTAATGAAACGCCATATGAATCATGAATACAATTATGTGTGAAACTTGTGTCAGACGTAAAAGAGACATGTTCTGACATCAGTGCCATAAAACACATTTGCAAAGTATAACTGCCACTGAGAACATCAGCACCGACTCCTGCCCTCACTGAGAAAGCCTCATTAGCGAAGCTGCTGCAGAGATGAGGTGAGGCGCTGATTTGGCAAGGGATGAATCCGGAGAGGTTAATCAAGGTAAAAGGAACATTTCATCCCACACATAAAAAGTGTGTGAAGTTCTCTCGGAGTATCGCTCTCTTGTTCCATGGATGGGTTGTGAAAATATATGCACAGCTTAATATATGTCTTTTTTTTTCATGTCCAATCTGAAACTGTTGAAGTTGTTTGCGAGGTGGCTAATAACAGACTGAATACTAAAACACTCAAAAATGTGTTTTGCTTACTTGTGAAATCTCTTGACCGTTCTGGCCTTAATTCATATGGAAAGGGATAAAAACTTGTTTGAGGCTCAACTCTGCAAACTCAAAAAGAAAAAGGAGAGTTTAACCTGACTGAACCAACCTGGGACAACATTAAAGGACAAGTAAACACATTTTACTTGCTGTAAAACTTGCTTGCTTGTTCTTAAAGTGATAGTTTGGGATATTTGACGTGGGCTTGTGTGAGCTGTCTAGAGACAGTGTTATTACCTGCAGCGGATTCAGATCAGCACGCTGCCAGTTTAGAGAAGCAGCAGGAGCATCAGCACAAAAGCTGAATGATGAACTGCTGTGGACGGGGTCAGCAAAGACATGGTTGTGTTTCTTCATTGTGTTACGGCAGCTCAGCAAAGAAACCCCAGGTAACCAAAAACAGGGAGTATTGTACAAAAGCACACAGACGGTCACTTTGGAAGATATCCATTTGATTTGATTATTTCAGGCTGGTGGAGTTTCATAATAGCTTCTGCTGAACTTTAGAATTCATTTCTGCATAGATAATGACAATAAAAAAAATAGATAATAGCCTGCATGAAAAGGAGGAATTACAACAGCAAGAAAAACAACAATTTTAATTTAAATATGGTCACTGTGACTGTTGCAGTTGATGTCTGTAAATGGAGAAATAGTTCTCCAATATGTGCACAACAGCAAGCACATTTTAA
>NW_019524876.1:151877-161785 GCF_002814215.2 Seriola lalandi dorsalis
CTGTTGCCTTGACACATGTCATGCATTGCACAGCTGTCACATGATTGGCTGCGTACAGGTGTCCTATTAAAGTAAAACTAGAAAAAGTAAAACATATGGGGGAAGAGAAAAAATCCCCCAGCATATTCCACAAATATAATTCCACATTAAAGGAGAGTTTAAATTATACAAAGTATTAAATGAAGCTTGTTTTGATCAAGTTCAATCAAGAAGACTAACTTTGTCATTTTCATTCACAATTCTCTTTCCCTCTCTCACCCCACTTATTGTAAGGTTCAGGTGTTTCCAGTGACCAAATCGTATTTCGCCACAACCTAAACCAGCCGGTCGTTGCGTTGTCACTGTTAAACTTTAAAATCCATTCTGCCCTCTTCTGCTGGCAGCTGTCAGTTCATATTGCTGCGACCCTCCTCCACCCCATCCACCTCCAGTCTTTATATCCAGTGCCAGGTCGAGCTCATCAGAGTCCTCATCACACCCAGAACTCCAGCTTCTCTTCTTCCCACCACCACCAGTGTCTAGACCCCGGGGGGTTTCCTATACTTCACACAGCCTCATCCCCTTTTCACATATCATGACATCACGATGGGGTCTAGTCGCCAAAGACTCTCACATCTCTCACTTTTCCTCTCGCAACACAAGTTTATTTGTCGATTCAGAATGAATTCTCTCCTGATTGAAATATTACTTTATATTAATACACTATAATTCAGAAATTACAAACAAAACCATGACCTTTCCCTAACCTTGACTCTTATTCCTTAATAAAATACTCTGCCTCTGAACATAATCCAGCCAGAGATTACATTTTCAACAAAACCTATTTGCCACTGCGGTCGAGGATCGCAGCGAGGAGATAAAAAAAGGAGTCAACTGATACAATAACCAAAACTGAAGTTCACAAAATGACTGCCCTAAGCATGAACACACTCAATGAAAAATGCTTTCTAATGCTCTCTAGGCAATTGACAGAAATAGAAAGAGACACAAACAAAAAGAGAGAAGCAAAACATTACCATCCTTTAAAAAACTGGATTTTCTGCTTCTTGTGTAGTTGCTGAATAACGTCATATTCATGCGATCCAGCATGAGCTCCAGTTCTCAGGTGTTTGTTTTTGAGTGTTTCAAAGTAATGATCCCAGTTTCCATCTTTGTTTGCTCCAAACCCAAACACACTGACCTGCAAAAACAAATATTATACCTTGAATCTCAGCTGAATTTAAGGTATTGTTTCCACAAAGTAGTACACACAAAAACATGCTCCGTAATATATTCATTCTTTAAATATCTATGTCTTCATATATCTACTATCGGTATTATTTTAGTAAGTTAGATAAGAAGATTGACACCACTCTCACATCTGTACGGTGAATATCAGGTTGGAGGCATGAGACACTTAGCTTAGCATTCATCTGAAAACAGGGATAAAACAGCTAACGTAGCGAACTGTCATTTTCACACTTTAGTTGTACAGAACACACGAACCAGACAGACTGTGTTAGTACGTAAACTGTAGAGTTAATGGTGGGCCAATTTTGTTTTCTTTTGGACAGAGTCAGGTTAGCTGTTTCCCCTTCTCCAGTCTTTATGCTATGCTAAGCTAAGCTAACCGGCTGCTGGCTCCAGCTACATACTTGCCATACAGACATAAGAGTGGTATTGATCTTATCATCTAACTCTTGGCAAGGAGGTGAAGATGTGACAAGATCTTCAGCCATCGAGGTTATAATATGCTTTCTGAGCAGCGCTACATCTTCAGGCAGATTGGAGGCTACAGTGAGTCGATGTCGGAAAGTGACAAAACGGGCCAGGGCTAGCTGGTGGCTAACTTCACTTTAAAACAAAAGACGTGATAGAGACAAGAGTTATCATCGGTATTGCTTTCTATTGCTGAGGATAGCTCTTGGTGAGTAAAGGAATGACGTTTGATGCTGAACTCACAATGTTTCTTCTTGACTGGTGACTAAACAGCTGCTAATGCTAACGTTAGCTATGTAGTGGTAGCAAAACTTAAAAATAGCTCTTCTAACCATTTCGGTGGCTGATAACTAAAAGCATCTGCAGACATCTCATAAAGAAAAATGCATTTCTTTTTTCATCAAACATTTGCAAGGATGAATGTTTTGACAATGTGTTGTCTATCAGTCTTCTTCTAACTTGATGATTTCTTACTGTCAGTCAGTTAGTAAATAGCATGAAATTGTTGGCAGAATGTGTAAAGGGAACCTACCTCATCGCAAATGAACATGCTGAGAGCGAAAGTCAGAAAGCCAGTGGATGGATAACTGCCGTTCTTGCTGAGCCAAATCTCATGAACATATTTCATGAAAGCTGGACTGAGGATCATCACCTGTTATGAATCAGACTTAGGCCTCAATCTGACATTTATGAACCATTCCTTTCTGCCACGAATGCATGATATAATACCGTTGTATCGCTGGATTATCATATCTACAGTTTGAGACTTTTGCACCCCACTGTATGTCAGTGTCATTCAAGATCATTTAAAAATACTCACCAGATCCTTGTTAGCCATCCTCTTTGAGTTCACTGCACTATTTTCCCTGTTGAAAGTAATATTAATGGTTAAATTTAGTGGAAAATGTGCAGATTAAGTATTGTTTAGCAATAATTACATGAGACTAGTATGTCCGATTAAAATTTTGCATTGTCATGGTCAGAGTGAATTATACAATTTTCCCTCGGAAATGTAGTGGAGTGGATGTAAGTAGCATAAAATGGTACCAAGGACTACAGTACTTAGAGTAAATGTACATGTGTTTTGTATTTTAATATTGTTCAACTACCCAACCAGGTAAAAATCTTAAACTCCTGAGACTAACCAAACCACAACATACACACCAAAGACTAGAGGGCTGCAGGAATGAGTCCTACCACGCGGATATTAGTTAGCATTTTAGCACTTCCGGTTCCCTCGCCCCAAAGTCTTTGGGTTTTTGGTTAGATGACACAAGCTCGAGACATTTTCATGTTGTATTCTACAATATAAATAACCCACCTATGACGTTTTACGCTTTCAATGCTATCACGGCAAACACGAAAACCGAGTCTCACCAGTCTGTATTGACAGTGTTGTTGTGTTTATAATTGTGCTTTTACAAACTTTTAAAGAACAGGACATTTAGAGGCAATTACAAATGAATGTTATTTTTGAGAATAGGCGCTTTGACAGCTAATCTAAAACTGGATTGCAATAATGGTTTAATTTGATAGCATTCAGTGCTCAGTGGAGGAACTATTCATGACCTTTCACACACGTCAACAAAAGCTTCGTCAAAGATGTCTGTTAGTTGTTAAAACCAGTAATTTCATACAAACAAGTCTATGCAATGCAGTTACTTTCACCCGCCGCAGGTTTTTCATTCACATAAATGAACACAGATACAGAGAGTAGCTTTGCACTCTTACCCTTGATTGAATTTCTGGAGAAGCCAGAGTAAGTCCTTTATCTTGAATGGAACCAGCACAAGATGAGTGGTGTTGTCCAAAGGAACAGCGCTCTCTGGGTACATGACATGATGGGTTGTTCTTTTCCCAACATCTGCTTCAAAGCCTTTGGTACGGCCACGGTTTATTCTGTATAGTACAGGGGGATACATATTTTATATCATGTCATTATATGGTGACTGAAGCTCACATTAAATGGAAATCCCAAATAAAAAAATTGCCTGCTTTATATTGGGAGAGAAATACAAAGGAACATTTTTCAGAATTGTGTTCTTTGTCAACATCATCATTAAACTAGAATTGTTTTAGGAGGCACCAATGTTTGTATGATTTGATAAGAATGAGATAACACAAAGACTTTTAATAAAGTCTGAGGATTTACCTTATTATGACATCATGGAAGTCTATCAGAGGTCCATAATGTGATCCCTTCAAATTACCAGAATTCCCCACCACAGCACAAGTCCTGCAGCGGTCAGGGCTGGCTTCTACAACATCAGGAACGGGTGGGAAAGTCTTGAAGATGTTCACCACTGTTGCATTGTAGAAACTGAAGTTGTACCTTTCCGAATATATGCGCTGACACACAAACAGAAAAAGAATATTATTTAAGAGGCAAAACACAGGGGTGGCTTTTATCATGAAGAACTCACATAAATTGTAATGCAATTGCAATTTGTTACTAAGGTTGGCACTGACCGCAGTCGTTAAATAATAAAAAGACAACCGTCATTATTGGCATCATTCTTAAATATTCAAGGGAGTAATGAAACACTCAATGAGCTGTTAAAGGTTCTGTAAAACAAGATTTTAAACAATAATATAGTGATGTAATTGCGTCCTGAGCAGAGAGCGAAGTCACACACCCCCTGAATGTGTGTTGTAATCTTGGACCTATGTTTAAAACCACACCGGGACCACCAACATGCGAGGTGGCACAGTGCAGCATGCAGTGTTCAGAGGAAAGCGACTTTCCTAAATTTGCTCCACTGAAGAAACCACTTTTTGGGCTAAAAAGACCTCAGACAAAAAAAAAAAAAAGAGATGTGACCAGAGCACAGTTGGACTTGCCATGGGGACTACTGGCTAACATCCAAAAGGTTTTTACCGGCTCTGTTAGTTTCATTCATGTGTAGGGATGGGTACCGAGCCCCAGTATTAAACGGGCCCCGGGGCAACATTATTCAAGACCGCAGTATCAATAACTTCTGACCTTAACGGTTTCGCTATCGGTACTGGAGCAGCTTTTTTTCATTTGTTTCACCAACTATCTAATATCTAATACTCTAATACTAATATCCGTCTATGTATGATAAATTTCCGCTATTCTCACAGATGACGACAGATCTGTCTCTCGCTCAGCCTGCCTGCTGTTTGTGTGAGCAGAAGGCAGGGGGGCGGGGCTGTTTTTCCAGTGAAACACACACACACACACACACACACACACACACACACACACACACACACACACACACACACCAGACAGCGCACACACAAACGCTACGCTCGTATCCTACATTTAGATAGATAACGACGGCGGAGAGAACAAAACGGTCCAAAGTGTGGCTGTATTTACCAGAGTTGATGCAAACACAGCCCATTGTCACAAGTGTGACTAATGTTGTGTTTGTTCAAGTTCTTTTTTCTTCCTCAAAAAGTATCGATAAGAGTACCGTTAAAGTACCAGATTGATAAGCAGTATTAGTAAGAGTAGTAGTACCATTATACCCATCCCTATTCATGTGGCCGGTCTCAGCAGATAAATCGCAGGCTGAATTTCTTTCCCAGTCTGACCATCGAGCCACTACTGGTCTGACTTTAACTGAGAGAGAAAACACTACGTGCTGCTTAAGGGCTCCATTGTGCCTCAGAGCTGTTTTTTTCTTCTCCTCAATGTGTAAAAAAACTTGATCGCAACATAATTTTACATCTCTATTTTCATTAGTGGCCGGCTACAATGTTAGCTAAAATGCTGTCACCGAATTGAATTTCATTTTTAATTAACAATGCTAATCATTTGGTCTGAAGAATAAACAGATTAAAACCCAAAACAGTTCCTGATTTTGCCAAAGATCATTCAGTCTCCAAAATAATCAACAGTGAAACAGAAGCAGAATATTTTTGCAGCATCTTAAAGATAATCTGACATTTACCTTCCACCAATTGAAATCATCCTCTGAGATCATAATTTTTCTCGACAAAAAAGGCTTGGGAGATGAAGTGTTTATTTCCGTAAACCGCGGATCGCCATCTGTTAAACACTTGTGACAGGAACAAAGACTTGACTTGTGAGATCCGAGGGAAAATACAGATAAATTCCGTGAAGAGTTAAAAAACACAGCAATTGCAGCGATGCACAGCAGGGAAGTGAGAACCGAGATTTTTCTCAATCCAGGAAGCATCTTGGCAATGTGAATGAGGAAAATATCCAATCTGTTGACACAATGAATAGTGAAATATGCAGGTGAGTTGATATATGAAAGCGGGAAAAGCTATCAAGTGCAACTAAAAACTCAGCCTGGTTGTTGAGACAGCATAACCCTGGACAACAGAAGAGGGTGAAAACAACATCCGCTGAGAACAACGGTGAAGCCACACTGAGCATTTACAGGTGTAAACCTGTTGGTACATTGTTGGCTCATGTTACACCTGTAATGCACAAGTGTATTCAGCAAGGAGCCTTCAGTGTGACCCAGGACCCATTTACATTCACACTGCTAAAAGAGAGCGGCCATGTGTGGACCAGACCACCTCTGAATGTGGTCTGAGTGATCGGATCTCAAATGTGTCTTGGGTGCGTTCACACCTGAACTTAAAGCTGACCTCTTGTGATCGGATCGCCCGAGACGGATGTTAATACCAGGTCTGAACAGGGCCCTGCATGTCATCCCCTCTCTACCCCCTACTTTCCTGTAACTCTCTCACTGTCAAAATAAAAAGGTAAAAAAAAAACAAGAAATAAAACATTCAGAATCCAGACTGACTGATTGCGTAATAGGACTTAATTCATAATAATAATAGTCATTAAAAAATATTGGTAGTAAGTAGTAGATAGATATTAATTACAAAATACCACCATCAATTGAAATGTGAAATTTATTTTATTTCTCTCTTACCTCGCAAGAGATGAAACAAAACCTGCTGTTAAAACACCTGTGAGATATCAGCAATGACACTAAGTGATGACTTTGTTTTTCAAATTTTAGTTCACTTTCATTTTGTGTCATTTTTTATATCTACGTCTCTTGTCTAAAAATCCACCAGCAGAATGGCTTGTTCTTACCCAATACACCGCACAATATATGTTAATTTGGGTCAAATTTACAGTCAGTGAATTATTTACATATATTATTTAGTGTCCACTCATTTAAGGCTAAATCAGTTTTAAACCTGTTGCACGCATGAAGCTCTTTCAATAAATGTCACTTTATGTCTGAATAAAGCCGCAGGAAACATTTAAATTCACCAATATCCAAATGACAAAGCCATCACTGTACTCACCAGTGGCGGCTGCTGGTCCTATAAGGAGGGGAAGCTCATTTTCACCCTACATCATAAAATGTGTCAGTTTATTTATATGTAAATTCGCAGAGTGACAGAGGAGAGTCGCCAAACACAACGCTAGTCGTTTTTAACAAAGACAAAGTCGATGAGGATCAGTAACGTCTCCAGATCAACTCCGAACAACGGAATGAAAAACTTGAAAACTGCTCCGGTGGATGCTTATACTTCAAGATCGCTGATTCGCTCATTTCGCTGTCAATCAAAAAGGGACTCAGCCTCAGACAGATCATCCAATCATCATGCAGGAGCCGAGCGTCCGGGCCAGCCCACTGTCCCATAGACCCCCAGAGACGCTGAGCGTCCGATGGGCGGGACAAAGCCCAGCATTTATCCAATGACCGTCTAGTTTGGCTGCAGTGGAACAACATAGAACACCTGGAGTATTGTAAAGTAGAAGGTAGAGCAACACAACCCCTTACACTAAAAAAGGATCATCTGTGAACAATTGACTGGTATCATGCATGCCCAGGATAGATCGAATCAGTCATCACAAATAAAGTATTATTATTTTTTTAATTAGAATTAGTCTCACTATTTGGTAGAAATTGAACTTAAAATCTCAACTGAAATAAGTTTCTGAAAATAGAAAAACAGCAACAGCTACAACAACAACTGCACACGTCCAATGTCTTGCCTTTCAGTTGTCATAGTAAGAAGTAAAACAGCACCTTAATTGTGTCAACATACATAAGTAAAAATTACTTGTGTAACAATGTACTCAGATACAAGTACAAAGTACGCATCTGTATCTGAGTAAATGTACCTGCGTTACATTTTTAAATGGGGGAAGAGGAGGGGTAAAAATATAAATATATATGGTCATCACAATAACATGATAAAACTGTTAAATCAAATAACATCTTCAGGCTACAGGCGCTGCTATACACATTTTAATATTATGAACTGTTGTTGATTCAACTGTGGGATCATGTTGGAGGAAGTGGTTTAGTTGAGCTTTATTACCTTATAAAGACAGGTGTTTGTTATTTATTAACAGTAGAAACACCCAGGACACAGCAGGTGTCCATAAACTTTATGTGGCAACATTCAACTTCATAAACCAAACAGCTGCTACTTCTTGTAGAATTAACAGCGGAATAAAGCAGAGATGTATAAATATACATACCTACCGTGAACGCCACACGGGCTGCAGAACACAGACAAGACGCTGTACGTTGCTCGGCAACACAGTGGTTGTTGATGCTGCACAGTGTTGCGCACACACACACCTGTGTGAACATCAAGCCTCTCCTCATGCAAATTATAACCAGTCCAATCTGTCTCACTGCGCTCCTCAGTATTTTAGCATTTAGCGTGACTCTTTTACTCAGTAACGACTTCGACATCAAATGTAGCAAAAATAAAACACTTGAGTTAAGAAATACTTTAAAGGTTTCAAATGCCACAGAACTGAAAACGTCCTCACTAAATTAATTGACCTTTCAGACAGGTGAGCTGCAGGCTCTCAGGTGAGTTTGGATAGTGGGTTCAAACAGAGTAGCACATCACCTATTCTATTCATTAAAAAAAAAAAAAAAAAGTGTAAAACATACGTTTAAAATCCAAGAAAAAAAATCATGATGACAATTTAATCATACTTTATTATTTGCCAGATGATAAAAAGTCATATAAATTAAGAAACTAATATTACAATTGTAGTTTGCTTTGTACAAAAAAAAAGAAGAAAAAAGGCAAAAACAAAAGGGGTCTGTACAATTTTTTCATTTGAGGATAGTAGTATAAATAAAGCAACATTAAAAAAATGTCTTGTCAGGGAGAAAATCTTCATTACATCCAACAAGGACGATCCTCCATACTGTTTGTTTCGTCAGCAGGATTACACAAAAAGTTCCGACCCGATTTGCAGTGAACTTGGCGGAGGGATGTGGCACAGGGAAGAATCCATTAAATTTTAGTGCTGGTGCCAGTACAGGGGAAGGACCAGGAATCTACCCCTTAAGTCAGAAAAAAATCTGACTTATCTATGCAGTCGAGATCAATGAATCTGTACAATTTGGTGCAGATCCATAAAATAATGTGGATCTCACAGATTTGTGTTGGATACCATGACTGGTCCGCAACACATTTAAATATTCATTCTTTCAAAGGTGACCTCTGCCTGAGAAATGCGAGCCACAGAAATGTTCATGTATTACGCAAAAACACGAAGATAAATGTGTTTATCTATTCCCTGAAACTGTGGGCAAACAGAGGAAGTCACGGAAGAAATGTTTCCTATACTTCAATTATTTAACAGACTCAACAAACTTTTTTTTTTTTTGTCACAGAATGAGTCTATTCTTTTACCATGTGGTTCTGTACTTTTCTTCGACACAGGATTAATCTACTACAGTTAGCATTGTTAGGGAAGAAGAGGAGCAGAGCTGTCACTTGAGTTGAAAGGGCCGTTTGTCTTGTTTTGCTTTACAAAAATTTTCTATCAAAGCTGACAGACAGATCACCACCCTGTATAAAACCCGACTGTCTGATTCTCAGCTAGCTGCTTAATGATGTCATACTCATGAGATCCAGGATGTACTCCAGTTTTTAACTTTAGTTTTTTCAGTTTTTCCCAGTAATGACTCCAGTTTCCATCTTTGTCCGCTCCATAGCCGAACACACTGACCTAGGATAACAAAAAATGAATATATGATAAAACCATCAAACTATACACAAGCAGCGTTGGCAGAGTGGCTCATCTCATTCAGACAAAACAACCTATCAAGCCAGTTGGGTCAGTCAGTCAGTCAGTGTGGGTTAAACTAAGCAGATACAGATATGCAGATATAACACACTGACGTCCAACAACATTATTTAACATAAACAACAATGCTCACCCAACTTTTAGCACATTTCAGGATGTGCGTTACTAAAAC
>NW_019524876.1:162787-165852 GCF_002814215.2 Seriola lalandi dorsalis
TCATCATTTATTTGCAACAACTTGTCAATCATTAGTTTGTTAAATCTAAAGATTAACTTACCTCGTCACAAATGTGCAGGGCGAGGACCAAAGCCATGAAGCCAGTGGACGGATACCTGCCCTTTTTTTCCAGCCATGTGTCGTGAACATACCTCATGAAAGCTGGATTGACCACCATCACCTGTCACACATCAGAATTAGCCTTGAAACTTGTTGTTTATGAACCATCACCTTTGCAGCCAACGAAGTTGACATTCAAAACAATTCTCACCAAGTCCTTGTTGGCTTTGATGTGTGATTTTACTGGCATGTAGGACCTGGAGGAAATAACATGGAATGTCAAAATCAAACTAAAGCACAGATGCTTTTCCTTCATTATGTCTTGAACAAAAGGAAAATTCATGGTTATGGTTTAACGAAGCCGACGAGAGACAGTACAGTCTGTACAGTAAATGAAGGGCTCACGACTTACTGCACTTGGCACTGAATGTTTGCATTGGATGTAAATTGTGCGCTGCAGGTCGATCTAATATAAATGTTAATCTTTAACAACAAAATGAACAATCGGTTGTCACAGACGAGGGGGCTCTTTAGTGATACACTGAAAACCTACAGAATCCTTCAGAGCAGACATCTAGAAACCAGATTACAGTATATGTGTAACAGAGAATGTGTTGACATGCTCTGTAGTAACCTGGTTACTGGAAATCTGCGTATACATTGCAGCAGCTCAGTAATCAGATTTCTCCCCCTGCCCCTGACCTTTCGCTGAAAGCCGTTCTTACTTATTTTAACTGTAGTCGTGACAGAAGACGCCGTCTCTGTCCCAGAGTTTAACAAGTAGTCAAATGTTCTGCATGGAGACAGACTTGTTTACATATCTAGAGGCAACTTTGTGCTGGTTTCTATTTTCATCCGGCGGCTCTGCTGTTACGTTTCCTGTCTGCAGTCTTTTGACATGAACATGCATACTTGTAAAGAGCCGATTAGAAACCTGGTTATCTGCTGCAAAACAACAAACAGTGTTCTCCTGAGGAACTCTACCGGTGTCGCGTTTACATGGCATTTAAGAAATAATCTTACTGGAAAAAGCAGACTGTGAGGCATTACTTAGGTGTATGGAAATGCTCTGATATCCTGCTCAACTAGACTAAATTTACATCTTCACATCTTGTTCTCTGTTCACAGGTTGAGCCCTTTAACCTGGATTCCCCGGGCATCTATCTGTCATCCAACAGAGCGTAGCACATCGGACAGAAGGGAAGCGTAAACATCACGGTACACACCCACTGCTGTGTGATTTTCTCTCTCTCTCTCTCTCTCTCTCTCTCACACACACACACACACACACACACACACACACACACAAAGTGACACCTTATTCTTCAGTTCATCTGGAAAAAAATCTATAATTCCAGATATGTAAATACAGGGTTTTCACCTATGGAAGATTTATTTTTTGTAAGAATTCAGACTTTAATCCCAGAGCTCTGACTTTACTTAGGTGCATGGAAATGCTCTGATAGCCTGCTCAACTAGAAAAGAAATTTTACATCTTAACACTTGTTCTCTGTTCACAGGTTGAGCCCTTTAACCTGGATTCCCCGGGCACATATGGGTTTCAAGACAATCTTGCAAAGGTTTCTTTGAATTAACAGTAATGTCCAATAAGCTGTGGGCCAGCAGTCATAGCCAAGGAAAGACACTGATTAATGCAATGGTTGTGGGCACAGAGGAAGAGCCTGAGTATATATGTGAGTAGAGTAGTTTGCCCTTTAATGACTGGGCTGCCATGTTTGGAGATTTTGTCCTCCTTTAGAAAGGGAGACCTAAGCTACAAAACGTCCTGCCACGACAGCCAGACTGACATTCCTCAGTGTGTTACCTTTGCCTTCATTTGCAGAGGCTGCAAAGTCCTGTTTAACACACCAACCTAACAATGGGATATAGCACCAACAGATAATAAAGCACCTGTTAGGTTTCCATGGTATCCAAGGTAAATGTGTCGTGACGGAAAGGTGATTACTGACTGACTCACTCACTGACTCATTGTGTTCATAGAAAACATATCAAAACGTACAAAAATGACATTTCCACCTAAACATGTTTGCTGATTCAGTCTAGTTGTATAGAAACATCATTTCTGGGAGAGAAAAGTTGAATCTAAACATACAGTACAGAGCAGGTATGTGATTGGCTCTTGTTTCAGCCTGAACGAGCCAATCACATGTAGCAACTGTTGTGTTTGCCTTGATATGAAGAAATGAAATGGTAATTTGGGAAATAAAAACTACCGGAATTGAATAATAATGGCATACATAACATTTCATATTCTTGTTATATATTTTGTTCCATATTTACACTTTTCCTGTGTTTTATTTGAACCAAAAACCATCTGAATGTAGTTTTACATATCCCCTCTCCGGCTTCTGTCTGGAACAGGTCAGAGAGCCACAGAGAAGGGAGAATCTGAGCGTCATTATCCGATTTGTTTACTTAGTATTTAATACTTTACGTCTACATACAGATGGAAACTGCCAATCACATGCATAGTCAATAAAAATATGACTCACGCTCCAGAAAACCCCGTAGTGAAGGCTTTAATGAGCCACTCCAGGTCCTGTATCTTGAATGGAACCAACACAAGATGAGTGGTGTTGTCCAAGTCCACGGCGCTCTCTGGATACATGACATGATGAGTCGTTCTTTTCCCAACATCTGCTTCGTAGCCTTTGGTACGGCCACTGTTGATTCTAAATTGCACAGAGGAATATATATCATCACATGTTACTGTCATTGGCAGAAACAGATGAAGCGGCTGCTTGAATTTGAACTTTTAGTTTCTGACACAGAGGAGGAAATTTGCAGTGTGTGTCCAACGGGGTCGCTAATAATTGCTCAAAAGATTAAAACAGCTTCCTTCAGATAAAAATGTACCTTATGATAACATCATGGAAGTCTATCAGAGGTCCATAACGTGATCCATTCAAATTACCAGAGTTCCCCACCACAGCACAAGTCCTGCAGCGGTCAGAGCTGGCCTCTACATCTGGAGTGGCTGGGAA
>NW_019524876.1:165872-174239 GCF_002814215.2 Seriola lalandi dorsalis
TTCCTCCTCCCTTCACTGTTTAGTGACGTGATCACAGGTGAAAACTTGGCTGTTGTACTGATATTTACGTGTACATTCACATACACACAGATACATTTACCGATGTGTTGCTTACACTTTGTCAGGGCGCGTGGCATGGCGCGCGCCTCGCCTCGCCGGCTTTCATGTGAGGTCGGCAAAACAGGGGCGAAGCATTTTCCTTTGTTAAATAGTTCGTCTTCGCGCGCTTAGGGGTCACGTGATAACACTAATTTGTTTCCTGTTTGCAATATTAATTTAAATACGTGTTTATTTCATAAACTATGACAACTTTATCTAGCCAGAGAATTTGCTTTATCGATATATCTTCTTTTTTGTTGTTGTAAATATTAAGCCTGGTGGGAGGGGCTATGGGTTTATGATGGGATGCCTGGCCTGGAGTCAGTCTTTGAGTCAAATTTGATTCGATTTTTCTTTTTCAGATTGTGCCATTTGACTTTTTAGAGGCATGAAAAGATCAAATCAACAAAGACTGGAGAATTTTGTTTTGTACAAGTTTCTACCACATAATGTAAATCATCTCACAATTAACCCCTTAGATTCATTTTGCAACCCCTTTTAGGTGCCCCAACTCCCAGGGTGGAAGCTACAGCACTAAACCCTTTATTAGTTGGTAAATTTATATACATTTATTACATTTTTCCTTTTTCAATTCTGACTTCTGTCTACAGGTTTCCCACACTGCAGGATATCTGTCATTTCTGCTTCATTTTACTGTGAGTTTTTGAAGAACTGATACTCAATCAACCCTTTTCTACACCACACTTGATCTTACTCCCATTTCACAGATGCCATAGACTTCGTACTGTGATGTGGGAACAACTATGAAAATGTTCATGAATAAAAAACAATGACTGTGCTACACAACACACTCTGACAGTGTGAAGTATTAAAGGTCCCATATTGTATAAAGGTAGATGTCCATATGTTGTTTGATTATAAAGCAGGTCTAGGTTCTATATTAATACTGTGAAAGTATCAAAGCGCTATAGTCTAAGTCTATATATCCTGATATGTCAGTGGCACACTCATGGATAGAGATCAAACTGTACTGTGTGCCTCCATTTCTGTCATTATCCTGAAACCTGCTCCTAAAACAATGCCAATGGGCCACATGTCTTTGCATATGAATCTTGCCAGCCCATCAGTGATGGTGTTTTTATGAGCTGCTGGCGAGGAGCCTGAGGCTGAGTGTGTACGATGTTGTACAGTTGACGTTTCTGTACTTGTCTCTGGTGCTTCTGCTGCCTCACTTGGATTTGCTGTTGGCAGGTTTCATTGTCATTGATTGTCATTGTAAAATAAGGCAGGTGCTAAGTCAGCAGACGGCCTTTTGGCTCTTTTGCCAACGACAGTGAAGAACCCCAAAGTACTTCCACTTACTGCCTCTCAGATGCTTCAGTGTTGTGAGTATCCGATCAGCACGAATAATAACATGAAATGTGTGAAAGGACGTGGCTTACTGCAGAAATGTGTGAAAGTAAAAGAGCGTAGATCATCTGGGCTGCTGCAGTTTGCAAAGTGCATCGACTCAGTAATTGATGTGGTATCTACCGTCTACAGCAGCTTATTTATAAAAGTAATGGAAGTAATGACTAATGACTCCGACTGATGCGGATGAACAGTGTGAGCTGTTGGATCCCTTCCAGGAGGCGACAGATGCTGACATCTTTGCATAGTACAAGTTTGATATTATTATCCTGAGGGGAAAATATATTTAAAAAAAAAATACATTTTGCTTTTTCTTCCAAAGCAGCATATGAAGATAAAGATAGATATACTCATGTCCTGGATAAAATGGGAGATTATGGAGAGGAGGAGACCTCCGTGGATAATTTAGCAGCCATTAAAAACCTCCCATGATGCCATTCTACTTCAGGACGTTATCGAACGCTGTCATTTGCTACTGTAGGGGTCTCTAGTGGCAGAGGTTACATACTGTGCGTTTAAATGCAAATTTTATGTTAATACTTTAATACTTTTTTTTACCTACTTTAATTTCTTTTAATAAAGATGCGACTATGCATCCAAAAAAGTTGTACCATTTTGAGGCATTCACTTAGAGAAGACACGGTTTTTAAAGAATTATTTCCCGTCTAATCTGCTCTGTTACACGAGTCTCAGATTTTATGTTTTATGTTTTGTTTTTTTGTTTTTTTTTGTCAATAATAAAAGAAACAAATTGAAGGTTGAGAGATTTGGCTCCGGTCATTCAGCTGTAAGTTAGGAAACTAAGACAGGCTATGTAAATTTTCCACTTTTCATCCTCATCATTTGTTTATCTCATCAGCCACAGCAGGACGCTGCCACAAAAACAGTTTCCTCAGGCGCCGCTGTCATGTCAGCGCCACACTGGTGCGACTGCGCGCAGGTCCTGGTCATGGATGATAAACGAAGCTGCTACTTGAATGAGTGGTAATATAATTTCTTTGGTGAGATGAATGATAAGGTAATTGTTCTCTGCTGATGGATGGTGATGCAATCGCCGACGACTGATGGAGTTGTCACTGTGGTTGAGTGAACACAGCCATCTGTCAGCCCACCGCAGCAGAGCTCATTCTTCACACACATACAATGACAACTTTTTATTAGGTGATAAACAAGCTTTTCACTGTGTTTTACTGGAGATTTCCTGCAGAGAGGCATGGGCTGCACAATGCTGGCCAGATTAGTTTCTGAGTAGGTAAAGATGCATGGATCACAAGGAAAGTGTCTCTAACCAGTTCGGTCATGTTGTGGCCACGTGATCAAATTCAAAGAAAAGTCCAGTCTGTAACAGTGGAAATCAGAAAGATAAAGACAAAGCATATTGTAATTTAAATGTAAACAAGACTGAGTCAAAACCTACATGGCGGGACAGCGTATGGTCAGTGTGCAAAGTTGAGGGTGTAGTTGAAAACTGTGGTGGAGCTGCTGTTAATGGAGAATCTGATGCATTTATTGTGGTTGTGTCCTGGTATTATTGCCTTGGGGGTGGAAATCAAGAGATGTCTAGCCTTGTATTAGTTTGTGCCCACGAACAATAATACTTGGTGACACGGTGTTGTCTTTGCACTGTGCTTAGTGTCAATAGGTTTCAGCCCTTTATCTGTTTCTCCTACTCTCTGTGCTCACATATAAAGTCTTTTAATACAGTGGAATTCACAATAAAGCTGTTCTCATCCACTACATGTTCTTCTGTGTCTGTTGTCAGACAACAGAGCGAGTTTGAAATAGTGACTGATACACGGCCCATTATGACTAAATGTTAACCAGCAGTCACTTCTGAGCCATTTACAATTATGAAATCCTGATTTTACAGCCACAACATAGTCTCACAAAATACATAAATTAGAGCCAAAAACTGCTGCTCTGCCTCTCTGCCAATCACTGAGCGGAGTAGACATAAGAGCGTTATTGATGGGCAGGAGAGTGAGGTGTGCTGGGTGCTGTAAGGTTGGTGTACTTGTTCCCAGACTCAGCACACTGGTAGAACTTACTCTATTCTTTACAGGCACAATGCAGGGTCTCAATTTTCACTTTTTAATAATGGTTAAAGAAAAGGCTTATCCTACTAATCTACATTACCATCAAAAATGTGTTGGCATACAACACTTTGAACTACTCAGCTTCAAACCAGTTAGCTCGCATTACACAAACAGGACTCTCTCTCCAACAAAATGACTGCAGGCTGTCATCGTCTGCCCTCTGCCTGACATATCCTAATGTAACTACAAATAACAGAGCCGTGCGCGGTAACACGGGTGTCAGATTGGGACATGCCTTGGCAGCACCTGACCTGAAGTCAGCATTTCCATTGGAAAGTGGCACCAAACGCCCACAGGAATACTATGACAAAGGGGACACGTAGACAGACATCAGGAACACAGTGTTTCAGAGGGCAGGAAATGACATCAGTTTAAAGTGAAAATTAATGTTACACAAAGGCCTTTGATCCATCGTTACCATACAAATATTGATTGATTGGTTTGATGTATTCTATTGGTAATTACACATATTGTAGATAACAACACTGAAACAAAGGGATGGCGATGTCAGTCTCAACAACTATTGAATGGATTGCCAGAAAATTTTCTTCACAATGGAATAATTTGTTTATGACCATTATGGTGATTTTATAATACTTTTATTTTTTATATATTTTTTTTTATTTCAAATTTAACATAATCTCTCAGTTAATATGTATACACAAAGGTTCCTGTTGTGTTATCCTGGTTTAAATCAGGTTATGACATAGAACAGAAGCTTATTATTCATATCCCTGTATGATTCTAACATTATCCAGGTTACTGTTCATCTGTGGAGGAGTGTCTTTGATGCCTCCACATCACAGACAGTCTCTCTCATTTCTGTACTAATGAAAATGAGGCTTTCACTTATGAATGTCCTGACCGGGTTTTATGATCCAATATTCATTTTAATTCTACTTTTTCCTTCATCACACAAATTACAGTGCGCACTTTAAGCCTATATAGATTACTAAAGCAGTTCAGATACGTTCTGGAGCTGAACAGTTCAGCTTCGTAGAAATATAATATCTATAATATCTATTGAGAAAGTATCAGTGTGAATATGTTGTGGCAGACGCTCAGTGACAGTCTTTTTAAAGAAAAATATTCCTTCCTCATGTTATTTTGCATCACTCCAGCTGGTGGCTCCACCCAGCTCCCGTAGGACTTTTGGTTTATTATCACCTGAAAAACTAGTGTAGTAGAGTAGTGTACTACCAGTAGAGTAAAATGTTGTCTTTGTAATTATAGTATGGAGAATATTATGCATTTGTTGTGAAATTCGAAAATTCAGCTGTCCTCCTGCAGCTCTCCACTCCACACAAGCAATTCAGCCGTGAGCCAAATGCATCTCTCTCTCTCTCTCTATGAAAAGGCCTGTGATTGGCCAAAGTTTCCCGTCACAGTAAATAAGCAGCTGTTAAAGTTAATGTTGGCTTTGTAGCGATAGCAAAACTTACAAATAGCTCCTTTAAATACTAATGCTGTTGACTAAGAAAAATCATGTTTGATGTGAAGACAAAAGAAAATTAGATTTTTGTGGCTTTACATTCACTTTTTTGGGAATGCAAGAGAAAGCAGAATGATGATCTGTTTGTTGTTTTACTGATATTATGAGCATATCTGGGATATCTGATGACAGAAGTCGTGCTGGGTGAAATACTGAGCCGTCCCTGAGGAGTTCTGCGACTGGAAACTTGCCCAGGTTGTTCACCAGCTCTTTGCATGAGAATCCACATCCACCTTGAAAAAGAAATGCAGAGTAGGACTAAATCCTTCTCCACTCTGCAACTCTTTGCCTCTGGAGGTTAGGACCTGCATTTTGATGTACTGCTAATCTGATCTTAATCACTCACAAACCCATTTGCAGCAGATATTGGACTGTTGCTGCAGTTAGTTTTGCATGGTTTGCTATTCAATGTTTTTTTTTAATAACAACATGACCACATTTTAAACCTATTATCAGTTTATATGCTCAGGTTGGTAACAATGAAAATGCCATTTACTGTAACTCAGTCGACATGAAACTCAGTCCCTTGTGTTCCTTTAATGAACTTGACCTAGTTATGGGAATTCAGGATTTTGCCACAGGGTTGAATATGTTATCTGACAATAAATTATTTTAATACATCTACAAGCTGCTGGGCTTATTGTTGCAGAGTAGTTATGAAAACATGGGACTACCGTTAATTACTGTTACCCTATTGTCTTTAGTGAGCCTGATGACTTAATGCATGGTGTCGTTGATGAATCTCTGACATAATATTGACTCATTTTAAGGTAAACTCTTGTTAATGGCACCTTTCATGAATTGGTGATATCATTATAACATAGTTGAATTTTAAATCACCACTTTGCCCCAAATTAAAATATCTCAAAACCTACTGGATGGATTTGTTGGAAGTTTTGCAGAGACATTCATGGTCCCCAGAGGATGAATCCAATTCATTTCAGTGATGCTCTAGCACCACGATCAGGTCAAAACTTCAATATTCCAGGATTAATTGTAAATGTGTAATTGTAATTATTAGCATTAATCAGATTTTCTGATAATTAGGTTAAAATTTGCGCTACATATGCATGGAAACCTTTTCTATTGTGATTGTGAACATGTTGACATGCTGATGTCAGCATTTAGCTCAAGTCATGAGAACGGCTATAGATTCTCTAAAGTCCTCATGAAGTTACGTCCATATTGGTTTTTTTTTAATGACAGACTGTTTAAATCCTGTTTTTATATTTACCTTGTCTGGATAACGTTTATACAGCAGATTCTGTCAAACAGATAAATATGGTTTGTCATCGTTGGGTACTCATGAAAAAATACCCGTGATCGCAGTTGAATTAATTAATATTAAATCAGTGGATTAGACGGCAGAGCTCCGTTATCAAGGCCTGACTGCTGTCTCAGCAGGTAAACACTCATACCAGGAAATCAAGGCAGAGATTTGAACATTTCTTCAGTGAAATGATTAGAGGAGCACCTCATTGTGTGTTTTCCCCCTCAGCAGAATTGCATTTATTTATTAATTCGTTTCTTAATATTTACATATTCATACTCTTCTTCGAGTTGAGAGTGCGGTCCCACAGATATAATTAGGCAGAGTGATAGTAGCAGAAGGGCCAGGCGCTTCCTCTCAGACACATCCATCAGTCATGCAGGGGGAATCGCCCAAAGTCCAGCAGGAGAACCAGCCGTGCTCAATTACTCGTTGCTCCAGCTCTGTCTACCTGATCTATGGGACGCATTTAGAAACAGAGCCCAGTGAAAACCTCGTCATTTCTTCCTGCCTCCCTAACTGCACCAGTACGACCGCATTATTACCGCCTTATTATAAGCGGCGCATTGCGTTTAGGTGAGTCAGAAAATTCCTCGCCAGGGGGCTGTGGGTGACGAACAGGATGTGATTAATCTTTTCACAGCGCGGTGTCGTGCCATACACAATCATCTCCGAGGAGAAAGAGACGCAGGTAACTACACCTGAGGGCAGCAGAAGTCTGTACATGTGAGTGACAGAGCTGCTTGAGCTGGCTGCAGCTCAGGGGAAAACTGCCTTACACTGATCCATACAACATTCACAAGATTCTTTCAATGTGATTTTAACTCGCTGAACCAATTCACGCAGTGTTTTACGTTACAGTTGCACTTAAGTCACATTTTCATGCAAAGAAACTTTTCATAGTGCCCTTGAAATACAGTAAATCACACATCACAACATGACATCCGTGGAACAGTATGTAGTTATAATACAGTTTAATACAGAAGAAATGAAGGCACAGACTACAGTTAAACACTGTATACACAGTACAGTCCATGTTGTCCTGCCAACGAGGTTACGGTAAACTTTCTGAAAACCACTGCATCTCTCTAACTCTGTTATTCACTCCACATGAGTGTCCAGGCTGTGCCTCTCTCTCTATCTCCTCCTGTTGCTCTTAGTAGGTGTTTCTGCCTCTGGAGCTGTAGAGTTTTGAATGTTCCTGCTGCTCGGTGCGAGTACTTCACTCCTCACGTTTCAATCTGCACAAAGGACGTTGCTTCCAGTTTCATTCATGTCGTAGACTTATCCTGACACTGACCTCAGGTGTCCCTTAAAAAAGCCTTTTGAAGCTGTCACGACTGGCCAAAATAACCTCACACTGATAGTTTCAAACCCAAATTTGTCCCCACAACCACAGCAAGACAAACTGATGAAACTGATGATCTCTGTCCAGGGCTCCTCACCCTGTGATAGCGAGTCGTGTGATGACCTTAGTTTTCTCAACCGATGCCCATCCATCCCCTGTACCTCAGCACACGATGTAAGCTGCAAGAATAAAAGAAAGCACAAATTACAAATTAATTCCTACATGCAGTAACAGCATTGTGCACAATGGAAACTATTTACAACATTTTTACCAGGGAAACAGCAGATGTCCGGTCTTTGCACTGCACTCATTTTAACTTTCTATCTTGGTTATGTAGCGGTTTCAACAGCTGAAACTGAAGAGTTTTTAAGAGCTTTTTAAGGCCATCGTGAATGCAATTTAAGAATATAATTCAAAAGAAAAAAGAACTGTGCAGTAAAATAATAATTATTCAGTTACCGTCTTTGCCATCTTTGAATATATATACATATATATATATATATATACACTTTTTCTGCCGTCTTCACCCAGTGGCCATGTGGTCCAGAGCGACCGTGAGGACTCGGTGGTAATTTGCTCTCAAAGATTATGTGGCCATTAGAGAGACAGTGCTGGCCGGCCAGAGGTTGATGGCTCAGAACCAACATCCAGCTCTTTGAATTGACTCAGTGGTAAGAGTTTGTCATAAAGC
>NW_019524876.1:175365-180455 GCF_002814215.2 Seriola lalandi dorsalis
CCCCCCAGTGTATATACACGTCCATACTGTTGATTCTTAATAATGAATATACCACTGACTATATTGGTTATGTATTTTACAGTATATCCATATTTGTACTACTGAATATGTTGGTTATATAGTGTGTGTACATTGAATTCTTATCATACCTCTAGTTGTTTACCCTTCATTTACATTTCATAATATTCATACTTTTACTAGTGTTCACATTGTATATTTCTCAGAATATTCATACTGTCTTTATTTTCTTGCATATTCATATCTATCTTCACAATTTAATATACACACACAACAGATCTAAGATGTTTGATTATAAAGAACTTGTATGATCTAAAGGAATTGTCCTATCACATGTTTGTCTGTATCAGGACCAGAAGTCCGGTCTAATCATCACCAATGATGGACCAGCACCTGCCTTTTCTTCTGCATCTGGCCTCATCAATCAACCCCATTACATCAACACCTTGAGGTATTATCCCTGCACATGACGGATATTGTCTATACTGTGATCTTTTTCACATCCCCTAATCAATACCTTTTGCACATCTTGCCCAGCAGGAGTTTTGTCATTCTAAAACACTTTAGTACATAGTTTTGTAGGATTGTTTTCATTGTTTAAATTTTTTTTTCTGTAATATATGTATATTTATGTTTGACTCTTGCAGTATTTTACTTTATTTTATTTCCTCTGAATACGTTAATTGGATACTACACCAAGCCAAATATCTTGTAAGTGAAAACCTGCTTGGCAATAAACCTTATTTGTGTTTGGCTTACAGTGTGGCTGGCTGACAGATTGACATCGCCATCTCTGTCTTTCAGTGATGTTATCTACAATATGTGTAATTACCAATAGAATACGTCAAACCAATCAATCAATATTTTGATGAATCAGAGGACTTTGTGTAACATTAATTTTCACTTTAAACTGATGTCATTTCCTGCCCTCTGAAACACTGTGTTCCCGATGTCTGTCTACGTGTCCCCTTTGTCATAGTATTCCTGTGGGCGTTTGGCGCCACTTTTCAATGGAAAGGCTGACTTCAGGTCAGGTGCTGCCAAGGCATGTCCCAATCTGACACCCGTGTTACCGCGCACAGCTCTGTTATTTGTAATCATATTATTAGGAGAAACAGATAAAGGGCTGAAACCTATTGAAACTAAGCACAGTGCAAAGACAACACCGTGTCACCAAGTATTATTATTTGTGGGCACAAACTAATACAAGGCTAGACATCTCTTGATTTTCCACCCACAAGGCAATAATACCAGGACACAACCACAATAAATGCATCAGATTCTCCATTAACAGCGGCTCCACCACAGTTTTCAACTACACCCTCAACTTTGCACATTGACCATATGCTGTCCAGCCATGTAGGTTTTGACCTGGTCTTGTTTCTGTTTAATTCATGTTACACTGTTACCAACTGGACTTTTTATTCATGAACATTTTCATAGTTGTTCCCACATCACAGTACGAAGTCTATGGCATCTGTGAAATGGCAGTAAGATCAAGTGTGGTGTAGAAAAGGGTTGATTGGGTATCAATTCTTCAAAAACTCACAGTAAAATGAAGCAGAAACAACAGATATCCTGGAGTGTGGGAAACCTATAGTCAGAATTGAAAAAGGAGAAAATTAGAAAGATAATAAAATCTCTCAGTACAGGGAGCACTGTCTGTCCATCTTTTCCCTCTATCTTCAGCATGAGGTGCATGTGGCTGGATATTGATCCAGTTTTCTTGTAGTGTTGGTGAAATGTCTCTATATTGCTTTTCATGTTATATCACCATCTGCACATTAAACAGCTGAAGAGTTACCACTCTTGACTGAGGTGAGTTCATTATGTTCATTATATTAATTGCTTGCAACCTCATATTTTCTTTTGCTACCAAACAGGTGGGGACGTATCTCACCCAGTCTGCAGTGAGTACTAAGAGAGGCGCCCCATTTTTTTAAGAACGTATAGATGTAAATGTAATGAATTCATCTAAATTTACCAACTGATAAAGGGTTTAGTGCTGTAGCTTCCACCATGGGAGTTGGGGCACCTAAAAGGGGTTGCAAAATGAATCTAAGGGGTTAATTGTGAGATGATTTACATTATGTGGTAGAAACTTGTACAAAACAAAAACAGTTTCAGACTAATGCACACAAGAAATAAAAATAATGGAAATGTAATAATGACGACCCAAAAGTGAAAATCTGAGACCTGAAAGACTTTAAATTAGTTTAAAGTCTGAAATCTGAGATTAAAGTCTGAATTCTTACAAAAAAATAAATCTTACATAGGTGAAGATATATTTTCATATCTGGAAATATATATTTTTTTTCAGATGAATTGAAGGATTAGTTCCTTTTTGTACACTGAGAAGCCATTTAATATCCTCATATATTCTAGAACAAACATCTGCGCAAGCTTTGTGTGTCCGTGTGTGTGAATCACACCGCAGTGGGTGTGTAACATGGTGTGTACCCTTCCCTTCTGTCCGACGTGCTACAGTTTGTTGGATGACAGACAAATATAAGTGGACTATAAGAGGATTTACTCCCATCAGGTAAGAGATAAATCAATTCATGATAAATAAATTTTAAATGATAATAATAATAACAATAATAATAACTGGACGTTCATAGATTTAAGGTAAATTTTGACTCATAAAATAATGGACGAAGAATCAAGTAACAATACTGCCACCAGAAACGATGTATTAGCATATTATTGTTATTATTTAGCATTATTATTATTAGTATTAGTAGTAGCTTTGTTGACAATAATAATGATAATGTGTTATATAATAAAATAGTCTGAAGGAGTTCTCATCAAAGACAAAATGCACTGTGATTTAACTGTCAGCTGTATTTTACTGATGTGAAGATGAGTTTATGTAGAGATTTATTTTATTATTATTATTATTATTATTATTATATTATTTTTATTATTTTAGATTTTATGAGCTGTCGCCAGTTCTGTCTCAAACTCCTCCTCAATGGGAAAAAAATACAGGCAAGGTCAAAGACAGTGTGGGTCTTATTCATTTGCTGACCTCCCAAAGTGCAAAGTATGCAATTATTTACAATAAATAAATTGAAATAAATAAAAAATAGTGAATAGGCTAACAAAGGTAAAGCACTCTGTATGTAACCGTTCAGACTGACTCCAGGCCAGGCATCCCGTCATAAACCCATAGCCCCTCCCACCAGGCTTAATATTTACAACAAAAATAAATAAAGAAGATATATCGATAAAGCAAATTCTCTGGCTAGATAAAGCTCCCATAGTTAATAAGAAAAAAAAAATGTATTTAAATTAATATTGCAAACAGGAAATTGGTGTTATCACGTGACCCCTAAGCGCGCGAAATCGAACTATTTAACAAAGGAAAATGTTTCGCCCCTGTTTTGCCGACCTCACATGAAAGCCGGCGAGGCGAGGCGCGCGCCATGCCACGCGCCCTGACAAAGTGTAAGCAACACATCGGTAAATGTATCTGTGTGTATGTGAATGTACACGTAAATATCAGTACAACAGCCAAGTTTTCACCTGTGATCACGTCACTAAACAGTGAAGGGAGGAGGAACAATAGCGAATTGTGCCGATTGCTTCACCAGAACTGGCAGGAGGGAGGGAGAGGTGTGGTGTGGCGTGGCGTGGCGTGGCGTGGCGTGGCGTGGCGTGGCGTCACGTGCATGTAACCCGCATATGACCCTTAGTCAGTGACTGCTCCAGTACCAAACTGACTCGTTTGTTTTGCCTACCGTAACTAAATAAAGATGATGTGGTAATTTGTTCCTGGCTCCTGAATGTAGACTCACTTTGTATTTTACTGCTCACTTTGCTTACAGATGCAAACAGATTCCCAGTAACAAGCATCAAGCAGCCGAGATGGTGTCAAAAGTGAGGATGTTCATTTTGCTGCTCTGCGTCAGTGTCTTTGTGGTTTTGAGGGAACGTGTGGCGGAAGTGTCTTTGGAGAATTTCTCCCCTTTCCACGACACAAGCTCTTGTGCCTGTGGGAAATGTTTAT
This sequence comes from Seriola lalandi dorsalis, assembly GCF_002814215.2. NCBI lineage: Eukaryota > Metazoa > Chordata > Actinopteri > Carangiformes > Carangidae > Seriola > Seriola lalandi. The sequence goes on from NW_019524876.1 coordinate 179,396, forward strand.
CAGAGGATGATGTGTGGTTCACGCAGCGTTTCAACAAATCTGTTGAGCCATTTTTGTCAGCAAAGCACAGTCTCTCTGAGGCGGCGTTCAGGTGGTGGAAAGTAAGTTGGCAACTTGCAAGAAAAAGTGACTCATCAGGAAATGAAATATGAGCATATATTGACACAGCTTCACTGACTTTTTCCCCCTATGTAATACAGTTCACAACTTGTCTGACAGTATTTTATGTTTTGCTGTGTTAGGGCATACAGCTTGAAAAACGCAACTTCATTTACTACAGTGCAACAGTGGACAACCTGTTTAAGACGTTCCCAGCCACTCCAGATGTAGAGGCCAGCTCTGACCGCTGCAGGACTTGTGCTGTGGTGGGGAACTCTGGTAATTTGAATGGATCACGTTATGGACCTCTGATAGACTTCCATGATGTTATCATAAGGTACATTTTTATCTGAAGGAAGCTGTTTTAATCTTTTGAGCAATTATTAGCGACCCCGTTGGACACACACTGCAAATTTCCTCCTCTGTGTCAGAAACTAAAAGTTCAAATTCTGTTTCTGCCAATGACAGTAACATGTGATGATATATATTCCTCTGCGCTATTTAGAATGAACACTGGCCGCACCAAAGGCTACGAAGCAGATGTTGGGAAAAGAACGACTCATCATGTCATGTATCCAGAGAGCGCCGTGGACTTGGACAACACCACTCATCTTGTGTTGGTTCCATTCAAGATACAGGACCTGGAGTGGCTCATTAAAGCCTTCACTACGGGGTTTTCTGGAGCGTGAGTCATATTTTTATCGACTATGCATGTGATTGTCAAATTTTCCCAAATTACCATTTCTTTTCTTCATATCAAGGCAAACACAACAGTTGCTACATGTGATTGGCTCGTTCAGGCTGAAACAAGAGCCAATCACATACCTGCTCTGTACTGTATGTTTAGATTCAACTTTTCTCTCCCAGAAATGATGTTTCTATACAACTAGACTGAAACAGCAAACATGTTTAGGTGGAAATGTCATTTTTGTACGTTTTGATATGTTTTCTATGAACACAA
>NW_019524877.1:0-57731 GCF_002814215.2 Seriola lalandi dorsalis
TAAGGCATAAAAATGTAGAAAAAAATCATAGTACAATATTTCATAAAAATATTTAAAAATACGTCATAGTATAGTATGGCAAAAAAATGTCAAAAAAACATCATAGTATATAAATGCATAAAAGGTCATAAAAACGTCATAGTATGGTAAGAAATAAAACAACATAGTACAGTAAGGCATAAAAATGACAAAAAATGTCATAGTATAGTATGGGATAAAAATGACAAAAAACGTCATAGTATGGTAAGGCATCAAATGAAATTGTATTGTAAGGCATAAAAATGTAGAAAAAACATCATAGTACTGTATGGCATATAAATATTTTAAAAAACATCATAGTATAGTATGGCATAAAATGACAAAAAAACATCATAGTATATTAAGAAATAAAAGGACATAAAAACGTCATAGTATGGTAAAGCATCAAATGAAATTGTATTGCAAGGGATAAAAATGACAAAAAACGTCCTAGTATAGTAAGGCATAAAAATGACGATAAACGTCATAGTATAGTATGGCATAAAAGGTCAAAAAAACGTCAAAGACTACGAAGGCATAAAAGGTCATAAAAACCTCATACTATGGTAAGGCATCAAATGAAATTGTATTGTAAGGCATAAATATGTAGAAAAAACATCATAGTACAATATTTCATAAAAATATTTAAAAATCCGTCATAGTATAGTATGGCAAAAAATGTCAAAAAAACATCATTGTATATTAAGGTATATAAAGTCATAAAAACATCATAATATGGTAAGGCATCAAATGAAATTGTATTGTAAGTCATAAAAATGACAAAAAACATCATAGTATGCAAGGCATAAAAATGATAAAAAACGTCCTAGTATAGTATGGCATAAAATGTCAAAAAAACATCATTGTATATTAAGGTATATAAAGTCATAAAAACATCATAGTATGGTAAGGCATCAAATGAAATTGTATTGTAAGGCATAAAAATGTAGAAAAAACATCATAGTAATGTATGGCATATAAATATTTTAGAAAACATCATAGTATAGTATGGCATAAAACGTCAAAAAATCATCATAGTATATTAAGAAATAAAATGACATAAAAACGTCATAGTATGGTAAAGCATCAAATGAAATTGTATTGTAAGACATAAAAATGACCAAAAATGTCATAGTATAGTATGGCATAAAATGTCAAAAAAACATCATTGTATAGTGAGGAATAAAACAACATAGAAAAGTAACCCATACAGATGCAAAACATCATAGTATAGTAGGGCATAAAAATGTAGAAAAAACATCATAGTACTATATTGCATAAAAATATATAAAAAAAACGTCATAGTATAGTATGGCATAAAACGTCAAAAAAAACAAATAGTATATTAAGACATAAAAGGACATAAAAACGTCATACTATGGTAAGGAATAAAATGAAATTGTATTGCAAGGCATAAAAATGACAAAAAACGTCCTAGTATAGCAAGGCATAAAAATGACAAAAAACGTCCTAGTATAGTATGGCATAAAATGTCAAAAAAACATCATTGTATATTAAGGTATATAAAGTCATAAAAACATCATAGTATGGTAAGGCATCAAATGAAATTGTTTTGTAAGGCATAAAAATGTAGAAAAAACATCATAGTACAATATTTCATAAAAATATTTAAAAATACGTCATAGTATAGTATGGCAAAAAATGTCAAAAAAAACATCATAGTATATAAATGCATAAAAGGTCATAAAAACGTCATAGTATGGTAAGAAATAAAACAACATAGTACAGTAAGCCATAAAAATGACAAAAAATTTCATAGTATAGTATGGCATAAAATGTCAAAAAATGTCATAGTATAGTATGGCATAAAATGTCAAAAAAACATCATTGTATATTAAGGTATATAAAGTCATAAAAACATCATAGTATGCTAAGGCATCAAATGAAATTGTATTGCAAGGCATAAAAATGACAAAAAACGTCCTAGTATAGTAAGGCATAAAATTGACAAAAAATGTCCTAGTATAGTATGGCATAAAAATGACAAAAAACGTCATAGTATAGTATGGCATAAAATGTCAAAAAAACATCATTGTATATTAAGGTATATAAAGTCATAAAAACATCATAGTATGGTAAGGCATCAAATGAAATTGTATTGTAAGGCATAAAAATGTAGAAAAAACATCATAGTACTATATTGCATAAAAATATATTAAAAAACATCTATAGTATGGCATAAAACGTGAAAAAAACCAAATAGTATATTAAGACATAAAAGGACATAAAAACGTCATACTATGGTAAGGAATAAAACAACATAGTACAGTAAGGCATAAAAATGACAAAAAACGTCATAGTATAGTATGGCACAAAATTGACAAAAAATGTCATAGTATACTATGGCATAAAATGTTAAAAAAACATCATAGTATATTAAGGCATAAAAGGTCATAAAAACGTCATAGTATGGTAAGGCATCAAATGAAATTGTATTGTAAGGCATAAAAATGTAGAAAAAACATCATAGTACAATATTTCATAAAAATATTTAAAAATACGTTATAGTATAGTATGGCAAAAAATGTCAAAAAAAACATCATAGTATATAAATGCATAAAAGGTCATAAAAACGTCATAGTATGGTAAGAAATAAAACAACATAGTACAGTAAGGCATAAAAATGACAAAAAATGTCATAGTATAGTATGGCATAAAAATGACAAAAAATGTCATAGTATAGTATGGCATAAAATGTCAAAAAAACATCATTGTATATTAAGGTATATAAAGTCATAAAAACATCATAGTATGGTAAGGCATCAAATGAAATTGTATTTTAAGGCATAAAAATGTAGAAAAAAATCATAGTACAATATTTCATAAAAATATTTAAAAATACGTCATAGTATAGTATGGCAAAAAATGTCAAAAAAACATCATAGTATATAAATGCATAAAAGGTCATAAAAACGTCATAGTATGGTAAGAAATAAAACAACATAGTACAGTAAGGCATAAAAATGACAAAAAATGTCATAGTATAGTATGGCATAAAAATGACAAAAAACGTCATAGTATAGTATGGCATAAAATGTCGAAAAAACATCATTGTATATTAAGTTATATAAAGTCATAAAAACATCATAGTATGGTAAGGCATCAAATGAAATTGTATCGTAAGGCATAAAAATGTAGAAAAAACATCATAGTACAATATTTCATAAAAATATTTAAAAAAACGTCATAGTATAGTATGGCATAAAAATGACAAAAAACGTCATAGTATAGCATGGCATAAAATGTCGAAAAAACATCATTGTATATTAAGGTATATAAAGTCATAAAAACATCATAGTATGGTAAGGCATCAAATGAAATTGTATTGTAAGGCAAAAAACGTCCTAGTATAGTATGGCATAAAAATGACAAAAAACGTCATAGTATAGTATGGCATAAAACGTCAAAACAACGTCATAGACTACTAAGGCATAAAAGGTCATAAAAACGTCATAGTATGGTAAGAAATAAAACAACATAGTACAGTAAGGCATAAAAATGACAAAAAATGTCATAGTATAGTATGGCATAAAAATGACAAAAAACGTCATAGTATAGTATGGCATAAAATGTCAAAAAAACATCATTGTATATTAAGGTATATAAAGTCATAAAAACATCATAATATGGTAAGGCATCAAATGAAATTGTATTGTAAGTCATAAAAATGTAGAAAAAACATCATAGTAATGTATGGCATATAAATATTTTAGAAAACATCATAGTATAGTATGGCATAAAACGTCAAAAAATCATCATAGTATATTAAGAAATAAAAGGACATAAAAACGTCATAGTATGGTAAAGCATCAAATGAAATTGTATTGTAAGACATAAAAATGACCAAAAATGTCATAGTATAGTATGGCATAAAATGTCAAAAAAACATCATTGTATAGTGAGGAATAAAACAACATAAAAAAGTAACCCATACAGATGCAAAACATCATAGTATAGTAGGGCAAAAAAATGTCAAAAAACATCATAGTATAGTTAGGCTAAAAAATGCCAAAAAATTTAATATTTTAGCAAAGCATAAAAAGGTCATACACACAAGATATTCCTAAACAGGACTTGAACCACCGACCCTTGGAATGAAAGGCAACACTTCTAATCACTGTACTACACTCAACCATAGCAGTAAAACAAATTAAAGTAAACTTTACAAATGTCAGAGTATAGTGAAACACATAGACATCATAGTATAGTAAGGCAGGAAATGTCAAAAAACGTCGTAGTATAGTAAGGCATAAAAAGTCATAAAAACGTCATATCATAGTAAGGCATAAAAAGTCAACAAAACGTCATAGTATACAAAGGCATAAAAATGTCAAAAAAAAGTCATAGTATAGTAAGGCATAAAAGGTCATCATATAGTATGGCATAAAAATGTTAAAAAATGTCGTAGTATAGTTAGGCTAAAAAACGTCAAAAACTTCATAGTATAGTGAGGCATAAATTGTCTTAGTATAGTATGTCATAAAAACGTAAAAAAAAAAGTCATTGTATAGTATTTTCATAAACGTTTATAGTATAGTAAGGCATAATTTGTCATATTATAGTATGTCCTACTCTATTATTTCATAAAAACATCAAAAAATGTCATAGTATAGTAAGGCATAAATTGTCATATAGTATAGCATAAAAATGTCAAATAATATCATAGTATAGACATGAAAATTTCAAAAAACTTCATACTATAGTGTATCATAAAAAGCCATAGTATAGTATATCATTAAAATGTCAAAAACAAGTAAGTTAGTTAGTAAGTCCTGAATTGTCACAGTATATTATGGAATAAAAACATAAAAAAACTTCATCGTATAGTAAGGCATAAAAATATTGAAAACATCATAGTATTGTTTGGCATAAAAACGTCATAGTATGGTATGGCATAAAAGTGTAAAAAAGATGTCATAGTATAGTAAGGCATGAAACGTCACAGAAAACTAAAGCATAAAAACGCCAAAACAACATCATAGTATAGTGAGGCATAAAAAGCTATAGTATCCATTGCACCATTTTCATGGGATTTTTTGACAGAATTCAAATTGAAAGAGAAACCTACTTTAAAACTGCCTATTGTAATAATTTGGGATTTGATTAATCCATGTCTGGGGAAGACTTTGAAGTGGACTGAATCTAATCTGCTGAATTTGACCAGAATCTAGGATATGTGAAACCCTGAATCACCAAACACCAGAACATTTAACCTGCTGTGTGTTCGTTCATGTCGAATTTTAACATTTTTTGCACTACAACCAACTTCTCTTACTTCCGCTGACCAGTTCACCGAGTCAGCTGATGGGGTGAAGTCAGTGCCTTGCTCAAGGGCACCTCCACGTGGAGGAAGGCAGACACTGACTTACTGATGTATTTCCCAGTCAGTCGAAACCTGACAGTCTGTTATTCCTCAGAATTAACATTTAATCGAAGAAGGTGACACATTCTCATTTGACCTGTTTTTTCTGCTGCTTTGAATCCAAAATATGAAGGATTTGAAAATCATATTTTGTGTGACATCCCCATTGGCCGAATGTGACGTTGATGGGGGCGTGGAGCCGGTTGAAGGCGGCTGAAGTGTGGTATTTTATTCTCCATAAAACAGATTTTTTATTTATATGCTAGGATAATAATAGACTTGTTTTCTGTAAATATATTCTTTCTATTTAACTTTTTGTGATTTTGTCGTCATTAATTTGTTCCAGTCTGCGCCTGCACCACAGTGTTCCTCCATCTGTCCTCCTCCCCCTCCTCCTCCTCCTCCTCCTCCTCCTCCTCCATCCCTCCTCCTCACATTTTTCCGGTGCTGCTGCTGCTGTTGCTGTTGCTGCTGCCTCCGTGTCGTCCGTGCGGCACAGCGCGGCCATGGTGGACTCTCCCAGCGCGATGAAGAAGACCTTTTCAGTGCCGGAGATCAAACCGCTGGACCAGTACGACTTCAGCCGGGCCAAGATCCGCGCCAGCGTCCGGTGGCTGCTGTCGAAGTCGTACGGCTCTGCAGGTACACTCCAGTCTCTGTTCACATCACTGAGGCGCGCAGCTTTGGGTGGGGCGCTTAATAATTTATCCAGCTATATATGGAGCTTGGAGTTAGACGCTACTCGTTTTATTTGGCATCTAGGGGAAACCTCCAGCATCCAACCGCTCAGCATCCATCCTTATCAAGCCGCTGCCTGATGATGCTCGTTTCCTCCCAGGCTGTGCAGCTTTTGCCAGAGCATGTAGTTACCATATTGACTGAGGATGATTTTCAGCCAATTATTGACATGAATATGTGGCTTGTCAGACGGAATCTCCTCCGTGGTGCGTGATGCATGAAGGAACCGGAGGCTGTCATCGCTGCAGTGCAACAAAGCCTTTTGTCAGAGCCGCTACATTAGGCCCGTGGAGGGGTTCACCAGGCAAAATATAACCTAGATGTAACCTGGGTTCATTACCTTTTCATTTAAAAACCATAGAGAAAAAAATGTGGGCTATTTATGTGTGGGACGGCTGTAAATGGGTCAAGACCGCATAATATTTGTGTCAGTGTTACGCACGCACGTTGAGCTATAGCGCGTGGCATTTTAGTGAAGGTGACATAGTGTCTAGTAAGACAATGGAGTGTTTTTGGTTCTAACTGCTGCAAATGCATTAAATTCATGAGCCACTTAAGAATATATTAGAGATTGTTTATCATCATATGGCAGGACAGAGGTGCAGAGGCATGTTTTCTTTTACACTTAATTTATTTATTTTTTTGCTGTGCTCAAACTGGATGTAGTGATAGACTGGATGGAGCCAGAAACAGCAACACCTGCACACTTCAATGTGATTCAATTTAATCTGACTGAGATAAATTAACAGGCGGATGAAGCTTGTATAATGTAGTGCTTTTGTTGACATGGCGCCAGACATACAGACTCATCTTTGTGCTCTTTCTACAGTTTGTGGTCATGTTGTAGGCTACTGGATGACATCATACTGCAAAGGTGCTTCTAGCTGGGGCAGCAATCAATGAATATTTTCATTATTGATCAATCTACTGTATCTATCATGAAAAAAGAAAGAAAGAAAGAAAGAAAGAAAGTAGTGACAGTCATATTATAAGTTGCAAGAGCTCAAGGTGAAGTCATCACATTGCTCACTTTGTCCAACTGACAGTTTGAAAACCAATTTTATTTAAAATGGTATAAAACAGTGAAAATCAGCTAATCCTGTTTGAGATGCTGGGATCCCTTACATAAATGTAATATATGTACATATATTGAGTTTCCACATATGAAATATATGTACATATAAAATAAAAACATATATGTAAAAATGATATATAAAACCTTAGAAGTTAGAACAATTGACAGATACTGTATGTCTATTCTGTGCAGATATGTATGTTTATGTATGTACACTATCCATCCCAAAGCCTGTTAATACAGTATATGTTGATATTATAAACAGTAGGGTCCAAAAGTCTGAAACCACTTTCCCAGAACAGGAAGATAGATATGTTTCAAATGAATGAGAAACTAAAAAGAAATGCTCTATACTTATATATATATGTATCAGTATAGAGCATTTTTATACGTATGTTGTTTAATAAACTTGCATATATGAAAATGAAACATATGTATTGCAACATGCTATACCATATAAGAATTCATCATGAAAACAATTTTAATATATATTTATATATATTACAACGTACAAATTTTACTATGTGTATTTCGCATATGTTATAAACTATCTTCTTATATTCAGAGAATGTAAATATGTTAAATAATATATCCCCTCATAGATGACATATATGGTGACATCACCCTTGATACATATACTACATTTCTGTATGGGATCAGAGTATATTTGGATTTTTTTAAATAATTGTCGTAAAAAATTGTGGTTGACAGTTTTTTTGTAGCTCAACTTATTCAGTGCTGTTTCTATTTCTGGGTACAGATGGCATGCTCCAGTCAAACACCAGGTCTGTGTGTATGTTCAGGCTCTGCTGACTAACACAGTGACATCACACTGTTGACTAAATCTACAATAACAGACTTACACAGTTGTCCGTTATGTAATAATCCGTGTTTTTTTGTGCTGCAGTAATAGCTTCAGACAGAATTTCACGTTATATTTGCGTCCAGTCTTGGAGTCAGTGGGACAGGAGGAGAGATGAGCTGGAAGCCTCTCAGCAGGGAGGCTGTCAGCTGTTGAAAATGCCCAGTGGGTGCCTCATAGAATTTTAATGGAAGCCCGAAAGAAAATAGCACTAATAAAGTCACACATGAGATTCATTCACCGCACACACTCCTGGTGCCATTGAGATTTATTGTATCTGACATGGCCAAAGGATGTCCCCTACAAAAAATAACTTATTTCTTCCTGGGTTCTTGTTGTCATTCGGAAGCATGCTAGATTTTACCAAGTCACTTATAAACAGAGAGAAAAAAATAGAAAAATAGAAAAAAAACATTGCAGCCTTGAGCACATGTTTGTACGTGTTAGGACATTGTGGCAGGGAGTGAGTGAATGAATGAGTCATTATATTATCTTGTCAGTAACTTGTATATTTTAGGTGATTTCTAGCACCATGCTCCTAAAATCTATACAAAGTAACAGTGTTGTGCCGATTCAGCTCCGCAGGTCTGTTTCTGTTTCCTCCTGATGAAATTAGTATTATGTTAAATGGGTTAGCTAGGACCTACTCAGCAGTCCAGTCTCATTGCCTCTGCTGTGATCGGGACAGAATTGCCGCTTTCCATTTCCACCGTTCCCATAGCGACAGCAGTCCCTACTTCGTCCCAGTGCTGCAGCGTGTGAAAGGCAATGGTTTTAACCCCAAAGAGTGTGTGTGTCACGCTGCAGTGGAGTGTGTGTTCAAACTGTTGTTTATGTAATGACACAGATAGATTCTCTTCTCTTCTCTTCTCTTCTCTTCTCTTCTCTTCTCTTCTCTTCTGCAATAGAGAGAAAGGGAGAAGAGGATGAGGAGAGGAGTTACAGTTTCATATAAGAGCCTTACAACATTAGGTTACAGAGAGAAAGAAAAAAAAGAGGAGTTGTAGCCCTCATTATGAGTCGTAGTCAGATGTGTATGGACAGATGAAGGAGTAAAGGAGTGAATTGGTAAAGGCTTAAAGGAAAAGAAGATTGACTGAAAGAGTAAATGGAAGAGATGTAGACTCTGATATTCCCTTTAAGAAGTCCACTTCAATCTTCAGGATTATCCTGACTCTTCGTGCAGCCGTACAGAAGCTACAGAGCTGGAATATGGGTCAGTCAGGAAAGTGCGTGTTTCCGTGTCCTGTGTGTGTGTGTGTGTGTGTGTGTGTGTGTGTGTGTGTGTATGAAATGACCCACTCATCATGGTCAGATCTTCTTGCACATCATAGATTACTTGATGTTAACTCCCACACTCTTGTCTGGGTAACCTCGCTGAGCTGAGCTGTTCATGCACTGTCTCTTATACACATCTCTGTCGCCTAATTTCCACTGTGGGGGAACTTCTTCACTTTTATCCAGTAGTTATTCACTTTTCTCTGCTAGAACAGAAATACAGAGGATCTGCAGTCTCTCTGCAGCAGCCTTGGTGACCTCTGTAACCTTTTCCACATGGGACAATGACTTGACCAAGCAGTTCTATGCATTGCAGTTGAAGTAAGCGCCACTGTCTTTCCAGTGCAGAGAGGATGACTCATTTTTCCCATTTCATACAGTAAAATTGCAGAAAGGCAAGAAATATCTTATATCTGCACCATAAGCTTCATTGTTCTCTTTCTCCTCACATGCAGCTCAGAGAACCTCCTCTAATAGATGAATGAATGCCCTCACTCAGATTTCTGCTTATAGAAAATGATGAGTGGACTCTTTCAACTTGCACCATCCATCTACTGAAATATTAATTCAGAGCTCTTCTGAGTTTGCAAACATGGTTGTTTCTCTGCTTCTATATGTCAACAACAGTAGCATACTAAGTGCATCTATGAATATGCAAAACAAGTTTCATGGCAGTCCCTCCAAAAGCTGTCAAGACATTTCACTTCAGCCCAGAAATTTCAACCTCATGGTGTCACTAGAGGAAAAATCAGTCTGCAAAGTCTATAGGATCCATCCTCTAGGAACCATGAATGTCTGTAAAAATATTTTGTGAAAAAAGCCTCACAGAGTCGTCCTCTCTCTCTCTCTCTCTCTCTCTCTCTCTCGCTTCAGAAAATGTCCCTGTGGAGTTGCGGGATCCGCTTTACAAGGACCAGTATGAACAAGAGCACCTCAAGCCGTCCGTGTCCAAGCTGCTTCTCTCCCCGGAGATCTACTGCCGAGCTCAGGCCCTGCTGGCCCAGGCACACGGGGTCTCTTTGCCGGCATCGCAGGGGTCCCCGGCCGACAACTCCGCGCTGCTGCAGTTCCTCATTAAGAAAGGTTTCACCCCAAAGGTCCAGGATGTAGATGTCACCGAGGAGGATCTCAGCAACGTCCCCATCAAGACAGTATGTGTGTCTGTGGCTGTGTGTAATTTTATTTTGATTTCAGTTTGATCTGCAAACAGGAAAAATAGAATCTACCCAAATTTCCAAAGTAAAAGTCTTGAGTAGAAAAGTGTAAGTAAAGTAGGACCTACAACTTTACAGCTGCCAAATAAGTGTAAGGTAGTAAAAAGCACTTGTCCCTGATTGGTGCAGAAGTCCCACCTTGCCCTAATGGACGCTCTGATGTCACTGGCTGCTAAAGAGACAGTGGGCCGGGTGAAGATGGCGACGGAGGCGGAGCAGATGGGCGTCAGTTCTCCATGGGAGAACGCGCTGCTCTTCTGGGTCAACAGGGTGAGACCATGTTGTTTCCCTCCTTACTCAAGTTGTTTGCTTAAAGGACAGATTACATTAAACTTGCTCTCTGTCGGGTGTCATTGACTTTTTGCACAGTTTTCTGTTTACGATTGTGTTTACGAGCAAAACAAGCCGATAGTGTGACGTCTTTATCATCACTAGAAGACACAGACATGTCTGACACACTCAAAGATCTTTTTTTAAACTGGTCTTAATTATCGTCCAAGTTTTTTGAATTTCTTAAAACCAAAACTGTTTTTCTTTAAAAAAATATATATATATATGTATATATATTTTTTCATCAGTGAAAACAAGAGCAGTATTTGGGTGTGGCTGTAATGAAAAGCTATTATTTGCTAATATTTTATTTACATATTTAATTTTAGTATTTCTAACTAATTTTATTGTTTATTTTATTGCACAGTCTTGGCTTGCTGTAATTCTTCTCATTTTAATTTATACTCATATAAACTTGTTCTTGTCCCTGTTATCTTTGATCCTGTTTTCATTCATTAAGTGAAGCCTTGCTGAAGCTGAATATATAATATTAATAGGAATCATTTTCCTTTGTACAATTATTTGACTTCAAAGATGATGGTCTTTGTAGTCAACAGCCATTGGTCTTCTTGAAGTCTTTAAAAAAATGTATTTAACTTAAATTTAATTTGTAAATAAAACTTACTTTTAAATAATTTTTTTTGTATTTTAATTAAATAAAACAACAGGGACAATAGGGGAAAAACAGTGAACTTGTCCTTTAACAGTAGTTTCTTGTGTCTACAGCTGAACCAGAAATTGAGAGAAAGCACAGAAGAAGAGGAACCCGTCAAGTCGCAGACGTGTACAGACCTGCAGGCTGTTCAGGACTCGGTAAAAATACCTGACACACACACACACACACACACACACACACACACACACACACACACACACACACACACACACACACTCACTCACTCAATTAAAACACAATCTTCTAAGTTCAACGTGATGTAGCAACAAAACCGAGCTCAGTCCCGGGAATTAACTGAGGTTTCACTTTTGTGCATCGACTTTTATGATCCTGGTCACACCACCAACTGTCTGGGTGACCTCCTTATCATTGATGCCAAACTGTTGTACGTTATAGTGTCGTATCACTGTGTCTGAAGTTTGTCATCTTGGCCGATTTACAACGGTGACTTCCTCTACTCGGTGGTACAGAACATCACTCGTACTACACATCCTTGAAACGGAGCCGCTGTCATTCTTGATGACGTTGGCAGAGCTCTGTCCCTTCATTGAAAATGATTCACTGAAGTCTTTGATAAAACAAGCAGAACACTGCTCGGTGACTCGTCATAAAACGACTGTCTCTCGTTGCTGTGTTGCTTTCTAACATCGACCTTGCTCTGCTTCTCTGTTTTCTCCCTCTGGTTTATCTCTGTCGTGCCTTGCTCTCTGGCAGTGTCAATCCACCCGTTGGTACTGGAAACTAGTCCCAGTAAGTGTACCCTTCTCCTGTCTCTCTCTCTCTCTCTCTCTCTCTGAGTCTGTCCATCTGCTGTGGCTGACATTAACTGTGCCTGCTGGAAATGCCTCTCATACTCTCTTATCTGTCTCGTTATGAAAAGTGCCTTTTGTCTGTGACCTTTTCAGCTGATTAATCAGATGCCACTGAAATGTCCTGTGATTATTATTATTATTATTACTATTGTTATCAACTGATGATGTTTTGGACCTTGAGGGTGTTTCTGACTTTGTTACATTCAGTCATCGGTTTCATCTCAAACTGCCCAGATTATCAGAGCGGAGGGGGGAGGAGGAGATGTTGGAGAGGAGGGAGGGAGGTGAAATTACTTCCTCGCTGATTATTAAACTACCTCTGCGCCCCCTTTGTTTGCCCCTTTCTTTGCCCCCTTCTTCGCCTCCTCCTCCTCCCCTGCCGCTCCTCTCTCCCTGAGCAGCGCCATGTGACTTTGTGGTGTGGCAGTTCCCATGATGACCGGCCCCCTTGTCATTTATGCTTGTTTCCCTCTCTCTGCCATCCCCCATCCAGCATGCTATCGCTTTTTGTTTGAAGGAGTCGGGGAATAAGCCGCCAGTGGTAACGTATAACATCTCGCTCTTATCTCACCCTCATCCTCCACGTCTCCCGTAGCAACGCACTACAACTGACTGACAGACAGACCTGACCAATCGCCACACCTCTCCCACGCTGTCGACCAATGACCGACTGACTGACTGCAAACTAATCACCACTCCAACCCCGAGGTTGGATGGATCAATTAAAACTCATTAGCTTTTAACACTATTTATTCATATTTATTTATGTTTCACTTCTTTTCTTTAAAGTGTGTGTTACAAAGCCGTGTTGTAGGAGGCGTGATCAGACTGGGTGTTGACCTTTTCGTCTCTGTACTCCTACAACAAGGCTGCGCAAAATCATTTAGCAGCAAGTTACAGCTGATGCACTTAAGACATGAACCCTTTCTTTTTGTTTTTGGGTTTATTTTATCTCATGTGCACATTTAAAAGAGCAATCCAGCATCTGAGCTGTAAAATTCATTTAAAAAAAAGAATCTGATTATGTGGTTTTTACCTGATCAGTGTCGTCAGTGCCTGTTTCTGCTGCATGGACACCAGAGGAGAAACGTCCTCATTTTCACTTATAATCACTGACATAATTTTCTTTCAGTTTTTTGTATTGCCTTTTTTTAGTCCTTTGCACTGCACCTCCTGGTTGGTGTGTGTGTGTGTGTCTATGTGTGCAAATGTTTCTCAAATGAAGCATCACTGGTCTTGCGCTTTGTTTCTGTGGGTTTTCTTCTCTTTGCAATTTTCCTGGAGTTTGGCTGGCTGCACAGTTTGAGTCGATGGTTTTATTTATTGTCTGAAAGACGGACACTCCCGGCTGGTTTTACATTTCTTTTGTCACTTTTCTAACTCTAACTCGAATCTGTATTTTCATATCTGTAATTTTTTTCTGCTTTATGTTCTCTCCTCTTTCCCCTCACTTGTCCATTTACTGTTTCCTACCTGTCTTTGCACAACTCTTCCTCTTTTTACCCTCTTCTCTTTCTCCTCCTCCCCTCCCTTCTCTTTCCTCTCTAGATCCGCTATAGGAAGGACAAAGTGCAATCTAAGCTGACTCCTACTTTCCCTCTGGTGTCCGCGGTCAAAGATCTGTCTAATGGCTGTGCTATAGCTGCTGTGTTGCACTACTACTGCCCCAGCTTGCTGCCTCTAGAGGGTACGCACATAAACTCAGGCGCTAACAAATGCATACAAATTCACGTTAGATGTGGAAATATTAATAATTAAGGTGATGTATGCTGATAGCAGCTTAAATAATGAGCCCATCATATAAAAAAAATGCCAATAAGTGTGGGATCTTGAATGTATGTTACATTTACTGAGAAAGCATTTGTTGGAAATTTCCTTTATATTTTGGAATTGTGTGTTCGAGTTGAAGCAAATATATTTAATAATCGTACATACACACACACACATTAATGTCTATGTATTCCTGTCTCTTCCCCTCCAGATGTGTGTCTGAAGGACACCATGTCATTGGCCGACAGTCTCTACAACCTGCAGCTGGTCAAAGAGTTTTGCGAGAACAGTTTACAGAGCTGCTGCCCCCTCGCTGTTGAGGACCTGCTCTACGCTCCACCCGTTCTCCATGTGAGCATTTATGACCTCCTGTGTTTTCACTGTAGTTGAAGCACCTGAAATGTTGGTTTTGAAAATTTGAGTATTTCTCCTTAAAATTAAACATTTGTCACTAAATGAGCAACAATCAAAGTTAAAGTTGAGTTAGAGTTCAACAGTCAGCTGTGCTCCATCAAGACTGTGTGGGTGTGGTTTGATCGGATTTGACTGGGAGCTGTGTCTCCCTACAACCCAACAACTGCCTGACAACAACAGACTGTCAGATTCTGGTTCCTATATTTTTAGACTGTTTTGTGAAAATATTTGATTTCACCCTTTTTTCCAACAAAGTCAAATACAGTAATCTCTAATGTTACCTGAGGCAGACAGTGTGTTCATGTAAGACACTACTATTTAAGATAAACAGCTGATTAAGGAAATTATGTCTTTAGGGCTTTAAATGTAGGATTGTGAATATGTCTTTGAAAGTGTGAACAGGGAGTTACAGACATGCACACAAACTGCTGACTGTGTTGACGGTCTAATATCTGTGCAATATCTATTTACATGCCACTGAAATCCAACATGTTTGAGTCTGTCATCTTCTTGGCTATCTAATGTGTGTGTGTGTGTGTGTGTGTGTGTGTGTGTGTGTGTCCAGCTGAACATCATGAGCTTCATAGCAGAACTGCTGGAGTGGTTTGAGGTGAAGAAGCCTGATTTTGTCCAGCCCACACAACCCATTGACCTCACAGGTCTGTAACATACAGTTTGTTTCTAATACGTTCCTGTCATATTGATGCACTGGCTGTTAGAGTGTTTGATAAATAAACACCAGCCTCTGACACTGCAGGGCCTCTGTGTCTTTCAGATGTCTCGGGGTTACTGGACTGCACAAGTCCCGTCACTGGGAACAGCAACAGGTATTAGAAAGCAAGAAGAAAAAAGAGAAATCTGTTGTAGACGCCTAATGTTTTGAACTGAGAATCAAAGCTGTAACACACAGTTTTAGTTTGTTTTGGGTTTCTTTTAGAAAAAATGTGTGAATGTGCAGCATTTCACTGTTTTGTCCTGTTTCAGTGGTTCTCCTTCCTTTATCTTCAAACAACCCTTTGTGCCCATCTCCTCTCCAGTGTCACCAGGTAGGAAATACAGAGCACAGGAATGTGTTTCTTTGAAATGAATAAACTTTTATAGACTCATTTATTTATTTAGTTTTATCTGTCTTTTTCAGAAAACAAAAGTTGGACGAAGAAACAAATCGGGTAGGTAGCTTAAAAGCTTTGTGTGATTTCTATAGTAAATGTTGTGTTGCATTCATATTTTATCTTAATTTTTTAATCTTCTTTCTTTCTTTGGCTTCTGTGGTCTCTGCTTTTCCATACTGTGTGGCACAACCCATCCATTGGTCCATGTTTCCATCGTCACCCACCTCTCTGCAGTCGTCCTCTGTCAGCAGTGACTTTCAGCATCCCATTTGGGCTGGACAGTGATGTTGACATTGTCATGGGAAACCCAATAGATTCTGTCTTTCGCTCTGTCAGCACTGACAGCCTAACCACCGGCATCCCTGTAATGACCTCACCGGTGACTTCAGCAGGGATGACTCGTGTCCCGTACAGCCCTCCGGAGGACCTCAGCCACCTGGTCAGCGCTTCGGCCCCATCGCAGCGGTCTTCCTGGGGCCCTTACGCACACACGGCACCGCTAGGAGAGCTGCCAACAATCGAGGAGGCGCTACAGGTGGTTCATACTCCCAACAGCAAAGATCGGAAGAAGGGAAGGACGCCAGAGAAAGGTGGAAGAGGAGTGTTGGGAGGACGGCCCGAGCCCAGGTTACGTCCCGAGGGAGCCCCTGCCGGTTTCTTCCTGCACTCCCCCGAGGAGGATAATCCGCAGCTCAGTAGCTCTGCTCCCTGTCGCTCTGGAGTCCTCTGCCGACCTGTTGGAGGAGAAGGGGGTGATACGGAAAGGCAAGGAAGGGGAGAGAGGAGGGAGAGATCAGGACGGAGCTCCGATATGTCACGTGACGATGACTCCGTTCTACGGGATGGCAGCGTCGACTCCTCTGAACTATCAGATGATACCCCAAGAAATGCCCCTGGTAATATTCGACCCAGTAACGGTCGCCAGGGAAACCACAACACCAGCAATAGCCCACGAATGACAAGCTTTGCTGAGCGACGAGACAGCAGGAGAAGACATTCGGCTGCTCCCGGAGAGGACTCAGCCTCTGCTGCGACCCCAACAAGCCCAGGAACTCCACATACACCCTCAACCCCAGCGGGGGCACCTGGCCGACAGGACAGCCCAGGTCCCAGAGGCCCTGAACCAGGGTCCGAGGCCTGGGAGTTGGGGGCTCGTCTGGAGGAAAAACGCAAAAGCATTGAAGCCCAAAAAAGACGCATCGAAGCCATCTTTGCCAAACACAGACAGAGGCTTGGAAAAACTGCTTTCCTTCAACTGAAAAGAGAGCAAGGAGAGGGAGGAGGGGAGGGACTGGGGGAGGATAATCTCAGCCTGGAGGAGCGCCTCACCCACATGGAGGAACAACTGAAACAGGAGGAGGAGAAGGAAGAGAAAGAAAAGGAGGAAAAAGAAAAAGACAGAGATAAGGAGAAAGAAAAGCTATCCGTTTCCAATCCTCCTCGGCTGGAGAAGCAGGTCACGTTCTCTATTGAAACTAAGCAAGGGGCAGAAAAAGAGAAAGAGAAAGAGAAAGCTGGTGACGGTGTTCTTGTGGAATACAATGAAGTCGTGCAGAAACTGAGTGAAGCCCTGCAGTCATTACAGAAGGACATGCAGAAACTTACAGAACAGCAACAGCAGCTCATGAGCAACCAAAGACCCAGAAATACACCCAAAACCGCTCCAAAGTCAGTGATTAGAAGTAACGTCAAAACACCACCCAGAACCCCTCCCCACACACCAACAAAGACACCTCCGAGAACCCCGCCAAAGACTCCTACCAGGAGCAACGGTAAAGCTTGGGTGATCCCCACCAATCCCAATCTCCCCTCCTCTCCCTCACGGCGTTCTAACGCTCTGACCTTGTCCACCTCTCCAAAAACAGTCGTCTCCTCCTCCTGCCCTGCTCCTCGCACTAAGATTCACTCCTCCTCCTCACCTCGGAGCCCCAAACACCACCCACGCCCCCAAAATCAGCGCCCCCATCCACGGCCTTCCGAACTCAAGTTCCCTCCTCTCAATCGGGTCTTGACACCAACCCAGACTGTGGACACCCTCCCCCACTTGCGCCGTGTGTCCCCCAGCAAGTGTCAGGTTCAGACGTCCTCTTCCTTCCGTATCGGCGGTCCCCGGACTCCTCAGGAATCTCCTCAGCCTCAGCAGCCACAGCCTGATGAGAGCAACTCAGAAACAGGCTCTAGCGAGACACCCACCCAGTTCAGCCTGGAGCTGGAGCAAGAGGATGTAGAGGCTGTTGGAGGGCTGCCGATCTTGTCACAGCCCAGACAAGATCGTCGCAGGGCTGCTGGCGGCAGCAGCTCTGGTGCTCCTTCAGAGTGCTCATTTGAGAGCGAGACTTTGTCCATTTCCGCTGCGTACAGCGCAGTAGGGGAAGGAGGAAGAGGCAGAGGTGCAGAGAAACGCTGCAGCATGATTGAGGTGTCACTATCATCTCATGGAGGGCCAGAGGGAGGCAGCGACGAACCAACCGATGAAGGGCAGGAGTTTTCCTCTGACTCAATGAGCGATCACACAGAATCTGCTGCGGAACCGGCAAGAGGACTCGCCACAGAGCCCTTCGATCCTTTAGAGCAGCTGAATCTGGCTATGGAAGCCACGGATTTGCCGGAACAACAAACCGAACCCAAAGAACAAACAGGAGAGACCGAAACTTTGGAACCAAGTGGAGAACAGAGCGAGCTGGAAACCAAAGGAGGAATAGGATTCTTCTTCAAGGTGAGTGCTTAAAAAAGAGAAATACGATGTTTTGTTTGTTTTGAATGCACATGAATCTCGTCATGACAGTTGGGTATATGGTTGTGTGGTCGTAGGAGGAGGTACATAGTGAAGGGGAGATGGCCCAGCGTAGAGCTCTCCTGTTGGAGAGGCAGCAAAAGAGAACAGAGGAGCTGAAGAGGAGGAGACAGTGGCATGAGCAAGAAAGGGAAATCAGGTACAACACACCCACATATATCTTAGCATGTTGAATCCAAGTTTGCACTGCTTTAATTTTCTTATCTTATAGACTCCAAAGCTCAACGGCGCCCATGTGAAAGTAACCTTTTTTCTCCTGTTCTCAGAGTTGTGTCTTCAGACAGGAGAGCAGCATCTCCCTCCAATACACCCCCTGCAGGCACCACCTCCCCGTCACCCACACCTCCTGCTACTCCAGCCCGTCGGGGAGATTTCACACGAGGGGAGTATGCGCGACGGCAACAGCTCAGGATCATGGAGGACCTGGACAAAGTGCTCCGCCAGAAAACCGCCAATCAAGGACGATCTTCAGCTAAGAAGACCCGCTCTCGGCCTCGCAGTATGACCAGGGAGGAAACACAGCTGTCTCTGAGTCCAGCCAAAAGAACAACTGGTGAAGTCAAAAGTGAAAAATATATCATATATCAAGTTAACTGTCTGTAGATGATTTAAGTGACTAAATTGTTTTCGTGTCTTCATGTTTGTCCAGGCTCTAAGTTGACCAAAGTCTACTCTCACTCCTCCCTCAACCTGGCAGCAACAGAAGAGACAGGAAACCGTGGTAGTGACCCCACGAAGAAACCTCACAGGTACACTGCTGCATACGTCATTTGTATACCTCTTACCTCTCATTTACAAGGTTTTTAATTTCCACTTGTGCAATATTTCACGTCATGACAGGGTACCTCTAAGATTAAAGACCAAATTACTCTGGGATCAATGCTAATGTGCTAAAGTTATCACGTTAGATTAACAGGCAAAAAGTTACATGCTGAATGTAAACTTGCCAACATTAGCTGAAGTAAATGCTAACATGCCAATATTATTTGCTAAATTGCAGGTTACAGGCTAAACTTCAGTATGCTAACATCCAGAAGCTGAAAACATGCTTGTTAATGATGCTAATTGGCTCTAAGTGCTAGTTCTGGCTACTTCTGGGTGATACTTGGTGCCAAAACAAGGTGTAGAAAGAGGACTAGACTAGCACCCAGTAGAAGTACTGTTACTTGACTCATTTCTCACGTAGAAATAAATCACTACAACCAAAACCTCACCAATCACTACTTTCTTATTAATGATGTAGGCATGAATCGTTCTGTTATCAAGTTTAGCACAGATATAAGGTTATGGCGTGTTGGCTCATTGTTTGATCTCTCCAGCAGCCGTCCTGATTCACCGTCAGGATGTGCGACACCAAGTAGACTGGCTAATCTGAACGGAGACAAGGACTGGGAGAGTGGCTCCAATGGAACCTCACCTGCCCCAGAATACACAGGTAGAGCTCTGCAACATCACAGTATCTCTCAGTTCCTGAGTACTCCTGTGCATTGCCAAACTGCTTACAATTGTGCACATTGCATAATCAAGCATGTCTGTGTTTGTATTTTCAGGTCCAAAGCTCTTCAAAGAACCAAGCTTCAAGTCCAACAAATTTATCATTCACAACGCTCTCTCTCGCTGCTGCCTGGCTGGAAAGGTCAACGAGGCACAAAAAAACAAGATAGTTGAGGTAGATTTTCATTTTATGCATCATCTTTGTATTCTGTATCGACCCTTTTATTAAAATTCATGACATTAATAGAGGGCTGCAGGCATGACATACTTTTGTGGGCCAACTCTTAAGTTAGCATCACCCTGGTTCCCTCAAGAAAAGCCAATGGGACTTTCACACTTTTCACTTTTGGATTACTGCAGAGAATAAACTCTGTGACAAAGGAGCATTTATGATATTTATATGTTTTGTTCAGCAAGATAATGTTCACAAATGAACACCAGCCTAAATACAATCACCAGTAGTACAAAGCTAATGTTAGGCTACAAATGAACTACAACTTTCCTCTTCTACAAAAGTCTTTCCTCTAATAAAGTCAGCAATAGTTTGCAAAAGTGCGAGTATCAAAACAAGGCTGTAAAAGTGGACTGGTGAGTAGATCGGTGATGATGTAAAATGTCCCTGAAAACCACCGTAGTCTCCTTTAGCCACTTGTTAGTTACCAACCTTTTTTAAGAGACACAAAAGCTTAAAGAAATCATGACTGGGGTATTTACTGACATATTTTAAATGTCGTAAAATAAAATGTGAAAATGTCTTGAGCTTATGTTAACAGACCTTATTTCAGTTTAACAAAAAACCCATTCAA
Source organism: Seriola lalandi dorsalis (assembly GCF_002814215.2). Taxonomy (NCBI): domain Eukaryota; kingdom Metazoa; phylum Chordata; class Actinopteri; order Carangiformes; family Carangidae; genus Seriola; species Seriola lalandi. The sequence goes on from NW_019524877.1 coordinate 20,777, forward strand.
AACATCCATGGATTTTGGGAACCATAATTGCTAATATACTAACTAATTTCCAGGTTTTAGGACTCATTCCTGCAGCACTCTGTTTATTAAAACATGAATTCTGTTACTATTTTTAGGCACCAAACTGGGTCATTTGCATGTTTGATGATGACGATTAAAACTAGAACACCAATATGATTTGATGCATTTTTCTCTCTTACTTCTCATCTTGTACCAACCTCAGGAGATGGAGAAGTCTCCTGCAAACCACTTCCTTATCCTCTTCCGGGATTCCAGCTGCCAGTTCAGGGGCGTATACACCATGAACCCTGACTCCCAGGAGCTCATACGATTGGCTGGCGTGGGTCCCCGGACAATTGGCTCCACACAGGTGGAGTCCATCTACAAATACAGTTCAGACAGGAAGCAGTTTAGTGCCATCCCCTCTAAAACCATGGGCATGAGCGTGGATGCTTTCACCATCCCCAGCCATCTTTGGCATGGAGGAGGAGGCGCAGGAGGAGGAGGAAGCAGGAGAGCAAGCATTACTAAGAAGGCGGTTATTTCCAAGTGAGGAACATAACACAACATTACAGTGACACACGATTAAAGAAAACACTATAATCACACTGTAATTATAGTGAAAACTGTAGTCAGCAGTGGAAAACAGTTATTTATGTGAACACAGATAAGCCTTTAGGCATCTGTGTGCGTACATACATCTTAGCTGTCTTGCTCTTGGATTTAACTAGAAGTACAAAATATAAAAAAACTTATTTTTAGTCCCCTTAATGTGCATGAAAACATCAACAGCACAACTACACAGAAAACAGAGACACGCTCATATCCAGAGTGTACAGAGGAAGGTTTTGTAAAATGTTAGGTTAACGTTACAAGGAGGAGTTACTTTTAAAAAGTCTCATTATTTATACTTTCATTATTTGAAGTACGAACTCGAAAAATTACTTTTTTTTTTCTTTCAGAGGAAAAGGAAACTTTATTGTTTACTGAAAAACACTGACTTTCATAAGACTTAAGATTGCTGTCCGGTCCCTCTCTGGTTCTGTGGACTGAAGTCCTCAAGTAGAATACCACTTTTATACATGAAGCCAAACAATGGAGAAAATGCCTTCTCATGTCAGAGAGACACGCAGGACTTTTATTTTGTATGACCCTCAAGTTTAATTCTACCTTCAACAGTCAGCAGGTGGATCAAAGCACATTTGTTTTGCAAAACTAAGATAGCCATAACTATATGATGCAGAGAGCAGAGTTGAACTTTGTTTTTTGGAGTCAAAGAGCTGTAAATGTGTCAGTGGTTTTCAGCAATGATTACCACCGCATGAATGGTTATTTACTGTATGTGGTATAAGCTTATTTCAAAATAATATCGCAGTGAGAACTTGTGGTTTGATGAAACTATGTTGAAAATGGGTATACGTATGAGCAGCAGATGCCAATTAAAACAAATTTTGTACACTGAACTAATAGCATAATAAGGATGCCGTGTCATGCCAAACTTACATTTACGTGGATTGTTGCACTCTTGGTGAGGGACGGGTTCTGATAGTCGGGTCCATTTTGGATCTGGTTCTAAGTTGTTAAAATGCCCAGATTTGTTAAAAGGGGCTATTTGTAAGTTTTCTCTGCAGACAAACGTGGTTTCTTGGTGATTGTTGCTTGACAAGAGCTTCAGTCATCGTTGCCTTTATAATACAAAAGGTTAAAATACACCTTCTGAGTAGCACTACGTCTTCAGGCCAGATTGGAAGCTAAAGCGAGGTGCTATCAGAAAGTGACAAGACGGGCCGCGGCTAGCTGATTAGCGTGCTAACTGCAGTAGAGGAAAAGACGTGATAGAGACAAGAGTTAACATTAATGTTGCTTTCCACATCCTGAGACAGCTGTTGATGAATAAAGGAATGAAGTTTGTTGCTGTACTTGCAACGTTTCCTCTAGACTGGTAAGTAAACAGCCGTTAATGCTAACGCTAGCTATGTAGCAATGGCAAAACTCACAAACAGCTCCTTTAAAATCTGCAGCAATTGAATCGTCTATCAAATCTTCAATCTCTCTTAGATAATCTCCTTTGCAAAGAAAAAAAATTGGTGACAAACAATTTCTAACTCAGCGACACAGTTGATAATGACACTGCATGACTGAACATGGTGGACCGCCTTAATTTAAATGTTCCCAGGTCAGCGAAACAGCTATGAAATGCAATATTTGCATAACAGCACTTATGACAAAGGGGAGAATGACAAGTCCCTGCTTAAATAAGAACTTGTGATATTTCTGATAACTTCAGAAGGACGATCAAGTGCTCGGCCTCAGCCTACAGCTGGTGTTACACTGTATTCTGTGACCTTGAGCAAAGCAACAACAAATCCGCCGTGTGGTAATGTTCTGTGTTTCTTGTATGTAGAGAAATCTATAATTTGGTTGGTTTAGGTTTTAGTGAAATAAAAACAGTACATGTGCGTTTTAACTCAAATGTATTCATTTCCAAACAAGCAAAACTACCTAAAAAGATTCAGTAAAGGATGTGGATTCGATAAAATGCTATTGAACCCGATCCCTACTCTTGGTAGAGTGCACACAATTAAAATTTGGTGTTTTTCAGACCAGCATTCATGTATGAAATAACAGACTGGATTAAACTCCACTGATCAAGCTGTTTCTTCCGTTTCTTACTTTTTTTCCCCCCGTCTCTCTCTCTTGGTATATCGTTCCCTTCACCCTGGTGGCCTATCGTTTCTCCTCACACTGATGAACGAAACCTCGGGAACAGTCCACAAGATGTGACACAGGTTAGGGCGAGCAGCAGCAGTCAAACATTCCTGATAAAATAAATGACTCACCTGTGAACACCAGTTCTCAGATTTTGCAGATTTACGAGCCACTGCCAAGGACCACTGAGAGCAGCTTCGGTTTCTGCAGCAGAATCAGGGCTGGATCTGGGAAAGGTCGCACTGTTCATTTTAACTTCAGAGAATTTTAATGCACCAAAACTGGAGGTTATGTGTCACTTTGCATTGTAGAAAACAAGATAATATGCAGTTCTTAAATCTGCATTAACAATTTTTTTTGGCCACTTAGGGGTAGCACAACAAGCTCAAAATAAAACACTGACATATTGCCCCATGGTGCCTGTCTGGAGCAGGTGTAGATCCTGGAGCCACCAACCAATAACTATAGGAGAAACTGAGAAGTGTCACTAACAACGAGGTTATTTCACGAGAGACGAGAAAGTCTGGTGCACAGGTGTGAAGGTGAAGGTGAGCGTGAGGTGTGCGCTGCTTTCTACCAATGTTGTTAATACTACCACCGCCAGATAACACCAAAGTTGTCTTTCCAAAAGTAAATTATTCGCTTGGTTAATCAAGTCTAAAGCCACCAATAAAACCATGAGCCCAAGTGTTTGTTATGGGTTTTTATTGCACCTTCCTCAGAACATACAGTATGTAGCCTAGAGATTATTAACTGATATAACTCTTATTGCATTGGTTCGATCAGCCGTGATTCTCTGGGATCTTTGGGGCAGACCTACCACAGTTAGATTTGACGCCATGGACGACAGTTATCACAGTACTCAAAAGGGACCAGAGCTGAGAGGGTGAGTCTGTGTTTGTGTATATGAATCCTCCTGTTCTGTACTTGTCTGAAGGTTGAATGTTGATCCAAGTTAGCAGGAAGAAAAATCCATCATGCTGTTGATTCTAAATCTTTTTTTTAAGCTAAAATTTTAACAGTAAATTAAGGGAGAATTGAAAAACAAGCTATTTTGGCTGTATGTTATTAATATCCCTTATGTCATAATCAAAGCTATATTATTGTAATAGATATATTCTTTAAATTCTGGGAGCCAGAAGAATCTATCACAAAATCTGATTAAATTTCTTAATTACCTAAAAATGTATTTAAAAATATCAATACAATTTGCAAAACATATGTCCAAGGTTTTTATTTTTTTATTTTATTTAGTTTTTGAGCACAAATACTGAGACAAAGGTTTGATCCAAGGTAAAAAAAAAATATATATAATAATAAGAACAATAAGAATAATTATAATCTGGGAAATTTCATAAGATACACTATTAATTAGAGCCATACAGTTTTATTTCTTAGGTTTAAGGCTGCACCAAAGATCCCAATGAATGTGCGTACTGAATTTATTATGATTTACTAATATGTTGCCACACATCATGAAAGTAATTGACGACAAGCTAAACAGAGAGTAAAAGCTTATTAATAATAATAATTAATAACATCATCAAAGTCCATTTACGAGAGTGGATAGAACACAGTAAAGTTTCGTCTGATATAATGGCCTACCGTGGTTAGTCCCAGCATTTGATTTATCAGTTACACACAGGTTTCCACTGAAGTCCTAGTAGTAGCTAAATCAAGTTTTGGTTTAAACTGATGTCAAAAGGCGTCTTCCTCTGCCTTTGCATTAAACACAGCAACTTTGAATTCTAACTTTCTAACTAATACATCGATCTTATTTAATTCTAAATGCAGCTGTATGATAACCTCAGAACAACAAAGTGTACAGGCATGTGTTCGCTGATACAGGAAGCTGCAGGCGCAAAGCTGTGATAGAACATATAGTCAAATACTAAGTGCCATAAGGAGGAGTTGGTGTAATACACAGGAATAGAGAGATAAGGAAGAAGAGACCAACATGTCCGTCTATTACTCACATTCACTCAACCTTCTGCCAAACCTCCACTGTTTCTTTTCTTTAGTTTCCATGTTAATATACTTGGAATGGCTGCTTAAAGAAATCGTGAAGGCTGTTAATGAGCGTCATCTGGTTCCACCACAGGGTTACTGTCAGCTTGTGTGTCCACAGAGCTGTGGGCTGTGCTGTTCCACGGGACAACGTCAGACTGGGGCTCCAGAGACGGGCTCACAGAGACGGGATCAGAGGAGTTGGTTGTGGGGTCCAGCAGGATCTGGGCGGAGGTAGGAGGGTGGCTGAATGCGACTTCAGAGGGCACGTGGGACGAAGGGCTGGGAGGAGCGTTAGACGGGGGGAGAGAGGGCGTGTCAGACGGCATTTGTGAGGAGGAAGAGGTGGAGTTGGATGTTGTGTTCGAGGACAGGTTGGAGGGAGTGAGTGAGTCAGACAGTGTGTGCGGGAGAGGGTCAGACGGAGAGTCTGTTGGTGAGGCGGGCAGAGTCGGCCTGGGTGTGTGTGCTGGGGTCGGTTCCCTTGGATCCGTGCAAACCGGCTCTCCCTCGGCCACATACCACACCTCATTGTGCCTGTTCAACAACTTCAAGGGACTGCTCACACACACACACACACACACACACACACACACACACACACACACACACACACACACAAAGAAAGAAAGAAAGAAAGAAAGATGAACACAACAGTTAAAAGTGAGTGATGTGTGCAGTGATGTGTGTTTTTTCTTTAATTACACAAAACTGAAATTTCTTTTTAATCGGCATACGGATCCAGATTTGGATCCAAAAGCAGATTGTGATGGTCATGCTGATTGGCTGATGACACTGATGCAAAATTACAAGTGAGTCAGAATCATGACCGTGCGATTTAAGTTTACCATGGTGCTGTTGTGCCACCTAAAAATGAAATGCTGTTACATTTTACAGGAACGCTCTGAGTTGTTTTGTTCACCTGTCACCCAAATTTGGTTGCGACTGCAATGTGTTTGATGATGTGATTGTATAAATCAAAAAGTATTTTTTTGGCCAGAGTTTTCCAAATATCACATGCACAAAACTCGGAGGACTAGAACACTAGAAGAACTCGAACGTGAAAATGAATTAGTCATACCTGTCATAGCCAACTCCATAGTGGTAGCTGTGGTTGTAGGAAGCTCGGACTCTCTCCAGTTCTTTAGTCAGCAGGTGGGCGTGAAGCCTGGAGGTCACTGACAGCATCCAGCCTCCGTAGCTCCTCACGTACACGTCCATCTCTGGCATCTCAGTGAAATACAGCTGTGATAGAGACACAGACACAACATCAGCAAACAACAAAGCTCCATCACAGTGAATGCTGCAGGCACAAATAATCTTCTTCACTGACATGTAAATGATTAGAAAAGTATGTTGTCTCGGCAACTAAAGTGCAAGGTTGGGACGTTTATACTATATATAGGCCATTAGAAGAAATGTTTGTCGGCCAAAATTAAAATTGGAAGATTTTTATCATGTGAATTGCAGGAAGTTTTAAAAAGTCACACCCTACTTACTGTAGCACTAATTAAATCATGTAAAGTTTGAATGAGTTGAATGAATAATATGTATAATATTATGTGTGGGAGCTGTATAAAGAGATGCTTTTGGGATAAGTTTTGTAAATAAGTGAGATAAATGAAATGGAAAAATAACTTGATAAAGATTGACCAAAGTGATATGTGTTTATTAAAAATGTATATTTTTTACATTAAGTTTGTTTTTGTTTTTTTTTTTTTTTTTACATTGTTATTGGTTTATTTCTCAGTTTAGTTGAGCATTTTATTTATTTACTTTTTACTTTTCATTAATGAATGTATTTCAGGTTTGGTCCTCCATATCGCCACATTGCATGAAAATAAACAAATTTACAGAACATAAATATTAAAATAATAAATAAGTTTATTTCTCTGTGTATTTGAGAATTTTATTTATTTACTTAGTAATGAATGTATTTCTGGTTTGGTCCTCCAAATGAATGTAAACACATCTACAAAACATAAATATGACCTTGAAAAACATTCTGGATTGGAAAATGGTTTCCTTAAACCTTGTAAAAGTATATGATGACTTAAAATAATGGAGCTGAAATAATAAACATGTAATGTAGTATTAGTGTTAGTGTTACATACAGTCTACAAGGCAAAAGGTTAATTAGGGTTCTCTGTTTTTAAGTTTAGTCAATCACAGGCATGACACGAGTCACGATACTGAAACATGACTGGAGAAGAAGGATGTTTCTGATCCGTCTCAGATGAATAAAACAGATTAAGAATGTGCATCTACACAGACTATAGATTATGAAATCATGCAACAGATACAGGACAGCAGCACTGACACCTTCATGATGCAGCAGTATCTAGTTCTATCCTGCTGAGTGAGAGCAGCACCGCAGTCAACTCCGCTAAATACTGTTCATCCATTAATGCTCTCTATTGATCTAAAGCAATAACCACTGATTGAATTACACATAGATAATGGGAGGATAAAAGCATTTGACTTCACAATAAGCAAGGGCGGCTACCCAGCTCTAAAAAAAAAAAAAAAACTGCGTCCCTCTGCACTTAAAGGCTCTTTCTCCCACAATCCCTCAGCACCTGCCAGGCTCAGCTCACCTTGTCATTGGTGGGTGCAGGCGGTTTGTCCTGGTAGGCAGCCGGCAGCGGGAAGTTTAACGTGTAGATAGCCGGCTCCCACATCTTTGTCTCCTCTGGGATCTTAACCAGGACAGGGGCGGTCATCTCCATCTGGATGCCTGTCAACACACACACACACACACATACAAAATAACACACACAAAACAAACACACTCTACTGAGGCTGATTTTCCCTCCCTGTACTTTCCCTTACCTCCTTCATTGGCTCCGGTGATGTACTGGAAAAGTCTCCTGAAAGCCATGGCTGCACCCACTCCCATGAAATAGGCTTCGGCATCTGTTGACACCCAGCGAGTGGGGCTGTAGTGTCGCACCTGAACACACACAGACACAAAATGGGAGAAGAGAGAACTAGCTTGTGGTCTTGTGTGTGTGTGTACAGTATATGTGCTGGTTCACACGAAGGGGTTCACTCACCTCATATTCATCTGTTTTGCAGACTAGCTCGTACTCCAGACATTCCTTCGACTCTGTGCAGAAGCTGGTGTTGGTACTCGGTCTTTAACAGAGTGGTAATACAATTCAATTTTATTATTTAGCGACAATATGTTGCCAAAACTCTGCGGACACCCCTGTTGAAACTTTAGAGTATGTGGATGATTTTGTGCAGGAAATTTGAGGAAAATCCCATTCAACAGATTTGAGCTTTATCACCCAACATCAGTAACAAACCAGCAACCAAATCCACTAAAACAGAGGAACAAGACTAAGAATCTACAGCTATGCTAACAGCTTTGAAGAAAACACTCATAACGACAATGCTAACATGCTAATATTTAGCATTTAGCAAACACAAAGTACAGCCGTGGCTGACCGTCATTCGTTTTGCAAGCATTTGGTCAAAAATATAAGTATAGGGGACACAGATGTGATGATGGTGCCAGGTCAGGAAATAAATAGTCTGAAGATCAAGTCAGTGGAATTAATTCCTGAGGGGAAAATGAATGTCTGTACCAGATTTCATGGTAGTCCATCACCTATAACTGTCCAGAAATGAGTCATGAGAAAGCCTTAACATACATCCTCTGGGAGCCATGAATGTCTCTACAGAATTTGGAGCCAATCAATCAAGTAGATGTTGAGATAAACCATGAAAGTTTAACTTGCTGGTGGCACTAAAAGAAAAGCCAGAGGATCATCCTCTAAAGAACTTGAATATCTGCTGCAAATTTCATGACAATTTTATATTTAAACCTCATGATGGTGCTACAGAAAGAATCAGGGGATTAGGACATTAGGATCCGTCCTCTGGGGACTATGCCTATTAAAAATTTCACAGAAATTCTGTAATTTCAGTCTGGACCAAAGTGGTGGACAGACTGACCAACTCAGTCGCCACCATGCCACTAGCATGACTATAAATTAGAGTAAAACCCACAAAGTAAACAATTTAACTTCAAATGCTTCCTGAAGATGTGCACTGATATGGTTTATCTGACACTTGGAGACTATTTCAGAGTTTTTTTGCAGCTGCAACAACAGCTGCCTTTGTTTTCCGCTTTGACCTTGGAACAACCAGAGGTCCCTGTTCAGGAGGCCTGAGGCTCCGCCCAGTGGTCAGAGGGTGCCACAACTCCTTTAAATAGAGAAGGGCATGACAATGTAATGCCTTGTTTGTTGAAAGAAACATCTGGTAACTGTATTAGTGCCCGATCGCACTAATCCTCTTGTGGATGAATGGGAGAAAAATTCTTGCAGCCAGGTTCCAAGATCTGGTTAAAAGCCTTCCTGGAGGAGTGGAGGGTGTTATAGCAGCAGATTACCAGCGATCACAGGAGCAGTCATGAATTGAACCACCAGTCCGATGTTTAACGGTCCACCCACTCTGTTTACATGTTTAGGTGTGTTCATTATTTGTCCTCGTGTGGCAGGGGAGAAAAATATAAGTTGTTTTGGCTGCAAGTGTCAAAAAGCTAAATTCATTTGTGATAATACAATTTACATATGAGTGTAACGTTTGGGTGTCATCATACTTTTGGCCACTTAGTACATCTACTGTATCTGAAACGATCAGCTTACCCAACACTTCCTTCAGCTGAAACCACGAGGGCCAAAATCACCAAGACTGAGATGAAAGCCCTGAGGAAGGAAGGACACACACACACACACACACACACACACACACACACACACACACACACACACACACACACACACACACCACTTAAACACTTACTGTACAATTGTCCAGTAGTAACAAGGAATAATAAATAAATAAATAAATAAATAACCCTAATTAATGAGAAAAGAGACAATGAATTACTGTATGCTCAGGCTAAGAGTGAATATGAGGGAGAAGTTGCCACAAAGTTAACAAGCTCTATAATGTAAGATAATTGTCATTATGTATTTTAAATTAAAGGCCTTGAGTGTAGGAACCAATAAGAGAACTATTGGAGGCTATAATACAAAAACAAAAAGGAAAGAAAAACATTTAAATCTACAAAAAAAAAATCTGTGTTTAATGAATCTTTATTTGTGACTGACAGATTTTTAAAAGGCTTTCTAGGTGTGTATGAGCCAGTCAGCGCAGCACTGTGCTGCAATCCGCCGTTTGCGCTGCAGACATGAAATGGGACACGTTTCCCTGCTGTCAATGCGCCGCAAAGAGGAGAGAGAGGGGGAGAGATCTGCTGCATCATCAGGCTCTGTCTTTTCTAAATCAAAGGCGTTTTGAGGTCATGGAAGAACAGCGTTCAATAGCTCATTACATCCCCATGATCATCACCTTTTGGACAGTTTAATCAAATCAAACAGGTTAAAGATTAAGACTGTTGAGAGGAAATTAAGGTTATTTATAAAAGGATTAAATGCTTCAAAATATAATCACCAGTCCAGTTTCAAATCTATCTGCTGATGTCTCTATGTTTTTGCACAGGTGTTGCAGCAGCCTGTTTAATACTGAGTAAAAAGGTTAGATTTCCATGCACGCATTACCGATTAACACCGACTCAAAAAAATCAACTTCACCTGTCCATGACGCCGCAGAAAAGTCGCTAAAAATAAGCATCAAACATTTCTGAAAAGAAATCTAACGATATACCTTTGTGATATTTACTGAAACTATAATAAATAAGCGCCGATACTCACATTGTCCCGGCCCGGCTTGTGTGTCTGTTCCACCTGCCAGGGGAGCGCAGGGAGGAGTGTGATGGAGACTGCAGACTGCTGCACTCTGACGGGCGCCGGTGGACTTACTGCGGACTGCAGTGAGGACCAGAGTCCGCCTGCAGCTCACAGGAGGGAGGGAGGGGCTACGGCTGGCACCAGCCTGCTGCAAACTACTGGACCAACGCCGAGCAGATGATATGTGCCTGGTATGACTGGGAGTTTACCTCCAGCGCTGCAGCACCCAGACAATAGGAAGTCTGGTCTAGCATCCGCCATCAATAATCCTTCATACTGTACAAACAGGAGAGGATGACGATGAGGAAGTCCCAGATTTAATGCTCTCCTTATATGGGCTAATAATGGTCTACAGTATGTTTGCATAGTCAAGACAACACAGCAAAACTGAGCTGTAGTTTGAGTTTAAGAAAAAGAAAAGAAAGGTTATTGTATAGGACCATATCAAGGTTTGGCATCTTCTACCTTCTAACTAAAAGTTATGGATTTCTGACCAAAAATATTTTCATTATCTATTAATCAACCAATTATTTTCTCAATAAATGCATTAAAAGATTATTTTATTTTTGAGTTTTGCCTTTAGCCAACATTAGCATTAACAACTGTTTACTTAGCAGCTAAGAGCTTCAGCCGTTGTTGCATTTGCAAGAGGTTATAATACGCCATCTGAGCAGCGCTACCTCTTCATGGCGGCCTGGATGCTACTGACTCGCTATCGGAAAGTGACGAGACAGTCCAGCCAGACTGGGGCGAGTTGGTTAGCATGCTAACTTCAGTAGAAGAAAAAAATGTGATAAAGTTAACATTAGCATTGCTTTACAACACTGTTGATGCTGAACTGAAAACGTTTCTTTTAGACTGATAAGTAAACAGCCGTTAATGCTAACGTTAGCTTTGTAGCAATAGCAGAACTCACAGATGTGAAGACTTCAAATCAAAAACCCATATTCAATTTACTATAATAGGAGAGCTAAATTAAATTTTGTTTTGATTGACTAATCGATTAATCAAATTGTTTTTGTGTAAAAACGACAAATTGAGATTTTGTGTGCTGGACTACTTCCTGGTCCCGCACATTGACTGCCTCCAAATACTCTAGCTAGCACACAATCCCTTATAAAACCATAACTTGTCATTTTACAGTTTGGTTTCTGTATGTATTGAGCAATTGAGAGATAAAGTCTGAATTTTGTTACGTTTGGATAGTGCCAAGCTAGCTTATGGTAAGATAACTTTCTCCTGGCTGTAGATTCACATTTAACAGACAGATATGACACTGATGTCAATTCTCTCATCAAACTCTCAGCATGAAAGTGAACAGAGACAATTTCTAAAATGTGGAACTATTCCTTTGAACAGACACAAAAAATAAGTAAAATAAATAAATAAAATATTACTTCAAGACAAATATACACAACAGCTTCATTTGAGACCTTTCCAGAACACCAGCTTTATTGTGACAGTTCACACAAACAGCCCTGTGTAACAAGCACAAAACCTTCTTCACTCAACTGGTTTACTGTCTGTTAACTCTTGTCCTACCAGGTACCCGACACCCAGAGCCTGGAGACACATTTACAGTCTGTAAACACCGTGCAGCTCTGTCCTCCATGTACAGAAGTGTCTGTGGTTAAATCTCAGTAGTCTTTCCTTGATTAACATTTACTCTTCCCCTTCATTTATTAATGGAATCAAAAAATCTCATTGAAACTGAACCTGTGTCATTGCTGTCTGAAACACTGTCTATAAAGCTCCTATGCAGTTCTTATGAAAGTGTTATGTGCCTCCTTTTGTATCAACAGTCTTCTTCTGTAAATTATTTACAAATGGCCACCTAACCTACTTGGTTGCAAATGTTTCTGCTCTTTCATAAACCAATAAGTCATCAATAAGTAATAAAACAAGCTTCACATCAAGAGCAAAAAGGTAAAACCAAAAAGCAGTCGAATTCAAAAATGATCAGTTAGGTCACTTCTCTGCCCAGAAAAAAACAAAAAGGAAAAAAAACAAGGCTGTCGTTGAATACAATTAGGGCCACTGCTCTGGTTGTTTAACAGACTGATCCAAAAAACTCGTTTATACATTAAGAGGTCCACGTCACCGTCTGGAGTGGATTCACAGAGATGTGGGTCGACCTCAACCACTAAAGCTAAATTACAGCAGCGGTCCATATGACGGACTGGGAGGAACTCTCACCTCTCCAACATAAACAATAATACTGAAATATAACATTTCAATATGCAATAAGTCAATATATTGAAATATACAACATCTTCCGTCCGTCCATATATATATATATATTTCAATATATAAATCAAATATATAAGAAAAAGTAACATATGTACTGTGTGGTGGTGACGTTGTGTATTAACTGATGGGACGTTACTGAGCCCTGAACAGTGGGAAAGAGAAACAACATGTTTAGATTGTTGCCTAAATTTTTAATATATACTGATTAGCCTTTTACCTGAGTACGGGCTATTGTCTCCAAAGGGGAAAAAGCAGTTGTGTTCAAATCCTGTGTTGTCTCACATTCACACACACACACACACACACACACACACACGTTTACTCACATTACACACGAGAAGGTACAGCTAAGAGGCTCGCAGAAGTACCGTTTTTAAATAGCTGATATAAACACACCCGAAAGCAAGTCTTTCTCTAAAATGATAATTATAATTATCTTTGGAGAGAGGAAGAGAGAGGGAGGGAGAGAGAGAGAGGGAGAGAGAGTGAGAGAGGAAGCGAGAGAGAGGGGGAGAGAGGGAGGGAGGGAGAGAGAGAGAGAGAGAGAGAGAGAGAGAGAGGGGAACTGTAAAGAACCTCAGAGCTCCTTTCCATATCTCCACCCATCCATGTGGCAGGAACCCATCTCCTCCTGAAACCTTTCAGAGTTTCTCGGTGGAGTGTTTCAAGGAAATGGAGAGCGTCCAACAAAGTTAGTGTTTTTTTCTTTTTTTTCGTTTTTTTTTTCTTTTTTGCATAGCCAGACAGTGGTCACGCCTCCTTTCTGGAAGTGCAACCTTTTGAAACTCTTGCAACCACAAGAATTTCAAAATGATAGCTGTCAATGTGGGTGGGGAGCCTTGGTCCATGTGCACCCCTTTATACCGGCTGGCCTGGGGATGTTTAACGGGTCCCTCCCGAAGATGCAACTTCCTGCTCACAAGGTCGACTCTTTCTGGCGCTCACGTCCGTTAGACGTCTTCTTCACTTTGGAAATACCCTCCAGTGCACCTGACTCAGTCACTCTGGACACAGGGAGAAACAGAGTTTTATATAATACTCTAAATTTTTACATATCAATCATAGCCTTTCAGTAAAGATGGCCTTAGCCTCCATGACATCATCCATAGGTTTCTGTAGAGGGGTTTTGAGGCTCAGAGTGGGCTGATCTGTTGTCGCCAATTTGGCAGTTCCTGACTCCGCCTAATCCCCGGCTAATTGAGAAATAGGCAAAGAGGTGTGGAGCCGAGACTTTGGTGAATGCCGGTTTGTGGCAAGCTCACCCACCTGTCACTCAAAGCGTCACACCCTCAATTATGCAGAACTTTAAGCCTTAATAAAAGTTAATCAGGTCATGAAGGGGGATATTAGCTACAGAGACCAAACCCGTTTTCTGTACCAAGCTCTAAATATGTTTATTTCTACTGTAAATTTTGGCATTTTAACATGGGAGGCTATAGGGATGGACTTGCTTTTGGAGCCAGCCTCAAGTGGCCATTTGAAGATCTGCAGGTTTTGGAGCTTCCGTTCTGTTAGCTTTGTTTTTCAGCCCTGGATGTTGCTGCTTGGTATCAACTCCATTTTCCTCCATTTCACATTCGTAACTACAGTGATTGAGTGTTGGGCTCTGAGCGCTACCAAAAACAAGAGGGACTTATACTCACAACTGTGCCTGAATGCATTCTGTGTAAATGTAAACACTGTGTAAGAAATGTAGAGCCACACGCCTGCACATACAGGTAGTAAAAACTGAGCAAAAACAGTGTAGTTCAAAGGGTTGAATGGAAGGTATGGGCTCATACAGATGTGTGCGCTTACACTTCGTCCATCTCCACGTCCTCCTCGTCCTGGGGGAGCTGGAGGTAGGGGTTATTGGATGCTGGCCGGAACTTGTAGCCCGTCAACACAAAAAAGATCAGAGTGGACACCTCCACCAGAAACTGAAGAAACATAAGAGAGTGTGGATTGTGTTCAACGACAGATGGTAGAAAGATTATTAAGATGTCCTCACCAACAAACTTCTTCACACCCAGTATGTAAATGAGCTTCATTTAACTGGCGTCAGACCATTCAAACATAAATCTTAGTCCTTGCGTTGTCACTGATTTTCAAAATTGACAGGAAATAGAAAAATGGTTACACGACTTAATGAATGTAGGCTGCAACAATTTCTCCTACCAGTAATACTAAGATCCTATCAAACCTCTGGAGGCACGAACGGTGTTCTTGACCATTTGCTAAGCAATAAAGGCCTTTAAATATGCAATGTGTTTGCAAACATCAAGTGGCGCACATACACAACCAATTATGCCCTTACCCTGACTCATTCCTGAGTCAGGGTAAGGTACAGGATGTCTTTGACCTTTACAAACAAATGCTCTTTAAAGTAATGAAGTCAGATTGTTATTGCACCTTGTTGTAGCTGCCTTACCTCATAGCACCACTGCCACTGGAAAGGCATAGTGACCTTGAGCAGAATGGCTATGATCCTCGTAAAGTAGATGTAACACACAATCTAAAAAAAAAAAAAAAAAAGAGAACAGGATGTCAGAAATCACACAAAACTGGCAGCTGGTTGCTTTGATCAATGTGGATTTTTCAATCGTTTAGCATCTTAGACAAGGTTTGTAAAACTTGCTTTGTGACCAAGTGTAATGACGGATATTATTGGAGATGTCACACAGTGTGTGGTTGTTTGCAAAGCTTTTGTTCTGGCTCTGCAGCAGTGACTGTGCTGAATGAGAAGCACGGGGTGGCCTTGCCAAACACCATGACTCAGTATAATTTACTGTAAGAATAATGCTTGATGCCAGATAATAAAAACAATTAAGCAACATCACCACAAACTTCAGTCTTTAATGTTGAGTTGCAATCTGAGGGGATTAAGCTGTCAAACTATAGTGTGGTTTACAATTTCAATTTCACTGGCGATCCAGTAATCGTCAGATCTTTGTAGGTGGGTGGGTGGAGGGTCGATGACAGAACTGAAATACTGCTGAGCTGCATTTGCTCTTACCATCACATAATAATGCCGGAAGAGCTTGAGCTTCTCCAAATTCATGGCAGCTGAAAGAGACGTTAACCAAATTTAAAAACAAATAAATGACCAACTCTCCAAAAAAATAAACCTGAAGGTTTTAAAGCTGTAACTGATCAGGATTCTCACCTTTGCCATCGGTGCTTGAAGCCTCTTGTAGATGACGGATAGACCTAAAAACAACAATTTTTTGTTTAAGAATACATAATCACTAGAGCTAAAACAATTAATTGATTAGTGGATCGTCAGAAAATTATTATTCTAAAAATTGAATAATCGTTAAATCACTTTTTTATTCAAAATGCCAAATACTCTTTGGTTTGAGGTCCCCAGCTGTGAAGATTTTGCTGCTTATCTGTGTTTAATATCATCCTTCTACTTTTCTGACATTCTATAGATAAAATGACTAATTGATTAATCCTGAAAAATGCTGTGCAAACACAAAATTTTATTTATCATCATGCGTAAACTTGCATGCATTGTCAATGTAACACTTATTATTCATTATTTACTTATGTTGGAATTTATACCTGGATATTTTGGAGTGAAATTGAAAATTTCAGTAGTTTTCATTACTATTCATGAGGCGAGTTGGCTGAGAGGACAAAAAGCTAAAACTGCAGTCAGACCAAAATGAGCCAGTCAAAATTTAATTTGTCCTTACACCAACTCAAACAAAGCAACATCCTTCCTCTTCTGCTGCTTGTATTATTTCAGCATCCAGGTATAAAACAAGAATATAAACAAACAATATTTTCTGAATAAGAGGGTAATCCCAGCCCTTCTCTCAAACTGGCCACACATCGAGTTCATATGTTAAACTTGAATAAGATTCTGCACATAGTGAAGGAGGCGGGCATCAATTTGTGACCAGAAGTGAATGTGTCTTGCCTCATGTCACATAGAAATGAATGGGAAGTAGGGCTGCACAATTAATCCAAACCTAATGGAAATCGCGATATCCAAATTGCCAGAGCTGCAATTTTTTTTTTTGATAAAAGGTAAAATGTGTCACAATATACCATAAATGAAGCATTGTGGTGCTACAGATGCCCCAGCCTACAAATCATATTCTCCAGAGGTAAGGGAACATGCTTTTTTGGTACAAACCCAGCAAAAATCACATCATCATTAATTTACATTTTTTTCTGTGAAAATAAAATCCAAATATTTTCACTCCAGCTGAAATTGTGACTCATATCGCAATTGCAACATCTGCCAAAATAATCACAAAAGCCATGGCTCGATTTGACTCTAATTGGCTGGTGGTGCTACTCACACAGCCCATCATCATGCCTGCAACCTAGAATTATTCTTTGTCTCATGGCAATCAACCACTTTCTTACTGCTGTTAGTAAGTTAAATTCATTTTTTTCTACAAAATGTATTGAAAATGGGGCTTTTCAGGTACCGGGCAGCACTCAAAGTGCTCTGTTTTGCCATACACATTCTGTTATCTCAAGTAGCCGTAGTGGAAAACTAAATGGAACAGTCGAACTGGATAGACCCCACACACTGACCAGACAACAGGGAAAAGGATGGCTCCACAGCAGATGAGGTCGACCAGAAAGAGGATCTCCTTCCACAGATAGTATTCACTGGAGCCTTCCTCTGTTGACTCGATGATGATGTAGGCAACATTAGCCAGGACCTGGAGGGTGACAGGTGAGCAGGTCACCAACAGTAATCCACTGGGTGTAAACAATCGCACACAACTACTGTTTCTGAAGCACAGACACACACACACAGACAGACACACACACAGAAAAACACACACACACACACACACACACACACACACACACACACACACACACACACACACACCTGCAGGGGGATGACGATCATGAAGATCTTCTTTTCCTTGTCAGACAGGATGTATTTAACGAAAGCCCAGCCGGTGCCGATCAGTGCCAGTGTGATGAACAGCAGAGCGCCTTTGAGCCTGGGGAGCGCATCGACACAAACTCAGGTATAAATCCAGGTAAAACAGGCTACATCTCATATCCTGGAGGAATTGCACTTACAGGTGTGTGATGTAATACATGACAGCCCAGCCTTCAATAGTATGCCCCTTCGTGTTGATGAAGTGATAGTTGATCTGAGAGACACAAAGAGAGAGGTTTCATAAACAACCAACATTACATGAGACAGAAGAAAGGATGTGGTGATGGTGCACTTACACTATGGAAAACCAATGACGTGGACTTGGTGAAGGCCAGCGCAGCCATCAGCCAGTGGATCTTAAACACGCTGTACCTGCAAACGAGCGCAGAGGGAAAGATGTTCAAATATTTCATACGCCAGTGAATCTGTATTACGCAGGTAACATAAAAGATGTCTAATGCTGTGATTTGTGCCGTTGCTGTGCGCAGCGCTACAATTTGCTCAGCCCTTCCTTTTCCCTTCAGTGCCCTTTCAGAGCTGCTCTGTGTGTGTATGTGTGTGTGTGTGTGTGTGTGTGTGTGTGTGTGTGTGTGTGTGTGTGTGTGTGCCAGGACAGGACTCACTGGTCAGTCACAATATGTGATCAACTCATCTAATTCTGTGTGAAACACTGCACCATTATAAAACCAAAAGGTGCAAGTGCGCTTGGCTTTTTAGGGGAATGGGAGATAGCACTCTGATTGGTTCATTGCATGTTATGCCCAAAACACCATGATTAATTAAGAGTGATAGTGGCACCCGACAGTAATGTCTGTAAACTAAAACCAAAAAACAAGAAGAGTTACTAGTGTTGTCTTTAATTTACTGCACAGGCTTAATGCTGTGCATCAGTTGGTTTGTAGGTCGCTCCACCACTTTGGTCCATACTGATATATCTATCTCAGCAGCTGTTGGATTGGAAACTGTTGGCACAGACTGGGTGGATGTTTGGTACAGACATTCCTGTTCCTGTTAAGCTGAACTGTAATAACTTTGGTAATCGTCTAACTTTTCATCTAGAACCATCACCAAGTCAAAATTTTAATTTGTCTGCAAAACTAATGACAACCCCATCAGCCTCAGCTGTGCTCAAATATTAGCATGCTAATACTACAGTTAAAAAAAGATGTCTTGGTCAACACACTTCTATCCTTGTATTTTTAGGTGAGCACATTTGTTGATTTTGTCTTCCTCTTCTCTTCCTAACCACAACCTTTTGCACCACAGCCGAGTAGTCTGCACATATTTCTAATGCATAGATGTTCTCTAAATACAAAGACAGTGAACTTCAACACACTTGTACAGAACATTACTCTACAGCAAAATTAAACACAAGTTTATTTTATCTGCCCACCGCCACTCTGAACAACTTCACAGTGGCTACATGGTAGTTAAATGCTCTGTCCTTTTCAATCCACTTTTCCAGTCAGGGGCATGTGTGGTTTACAGACTGGAAAACGATACATAATTAAATGCAGGTCTAACACACCAAAGAAACTGAGGTAGCGTTAGCCAAATGAAGCACATTGTGCAGCACTAGAATGCTCACACATGCACACACGGATGTAAACGCTACAGCTGTGCTGCACTTCGCCATGAACCTGTAGGTGAAAGGCAGCATGAAAAAGCAACAAGCGTCTCAATAGAGTTTGTCTGGCACATCTACACTAGCCAACTCTCCTTTCCCAGTGTCACAATGTGAAGCACAATGTGAAGCATTGTGACACTGTGACAGTTACGGCAAATGGCTACAGCCACGTGGTTCCACCTAATCAGCCAATCAGAGGGCAGTAGGAAGATTTGAGGAGCAGTTGTGTCTGATTTTTCTGTTTCCTGTTTAGTCAGTCAGATGGTAGGGCCACATTATACCTGCTAAACAGCAGCATGTTAGCATTGTCATTGTGAGCATGTTAATATGCTGCTGTTGGCATTTAGCTCAAAGCAACATTGTGCCTAAGTGTAGCCTCACAGAGGTGCTAGCATGGCTGTAGGCTCTCGAAGGTCAAGGAACTTGTAGGAAACAAGTAGGTCCTGATTTAATGTGGATGCATTGAAAACTTTACAGGATATGCTAAAACATGACTCTGCAAATAGTTGTTCTGCACACTACCGAGTGATTTGGCATCTTTAAATGAGGAAGCTGTATGTTTCTGTTTCACAGCACAGTGAGCATTCATGTCAGTGTGTCTGCATGTGTGTGTACCTGTGCTTCATGAGTGTGTACACCCAGATCATGGCAGCAAAGAAGAAGACTCCAGCCATGCAAATGTAAAGGCGGGACAGAGGAATTTCTGCTGCCGACAGGTAGCCACCTGGATTCCTCTCTGTCACTTCCACCTGCAGACAATACACTCAAGTTAACAAATGCACACACCTGAGCATACACACACTAACACAAACACAAGCACCCTCAACTTACAGTGAAGGAGTAGGGCAGTTTGACTCCAGGCCCCCTGTTCTTACAGTAGTGGAACTTGAGGCTGTACAGACCCTGCGCCAGCAAGCCGACCATCATGTGGAACTGCAGGAGGAGGGACAGAGAATTTAACACAACGGCCAAATTAAATATTATTGTTCCACGTTACATATAATGGTTAAGGAAGGCGTACTCACACTGAAGTTGTAGGAGTCGTTAATTTTGTCCAGAGCTAAAGTCATTTTCTTGGTCTTCTCCAGCTGAAAGCAAGTACAGATTAGAAACTGATTTCCTGAATAGATCACACAGACACAAACTGACACAGAAACACTTACATAGATTTTATTTTCCTCCACTTTTTTAGCTTCTACTGGAACTTTTGGAACTTTTACGTCAACATCTTTCTTCTCAGTTACAGGCTCTGCAGTCTTTGTTTTCTGATCGATCTCATCGTGTGGCACGTCTATGCCCGTTTTTGGTTTATTCTCCTCAGTAGCATCCGTGGTTTTCCTCTGACCTACAGGACACACAAGGGTCAAGTACAGTCTGTTTAAAATGATCTGTCATTCATTCTGCTGCTTAAATATGGCTGAAAAAAGGAAATAAAACACTGAATGATTTTGTAAGAGGTATGAAGTGTGATCAACACAGACCTTTAGGTGCTTCAGCCTTTGGCTTTGCCGTCAAGACGTTATCTCTCGCACTGATAGCGTTCATGGTGACACTACACAAACACACCACACACATTATACAGCCAACTTTAACAATAGGTTATAATGGCACAGTAATAAACACTTCTTAACACTGGTGCTGAAACATACACACCTGAGGTTGTTGACATCAATAAGAAAAAGAATGAGAGGCTCGTCATTGGTGGACTCTTTCAGAGTGAGCGGGCACACTTCTGTCTCCTCTGCCTGTAGAAAAAAGCATTTAAAAAATCACAGATGAATAGTCACATTTGAACAACACAGTGCACATCTCATCACCAACCCTACACTGTAGTATCAATGATCTGATGCATCAGTATCTTAGGACACATGACAAAAGTTTTCCTTGAAAGAATAGTAGCATGACAATTACTCAATTATGAATTAGTCCTGCAGAAATATTTATGATTGAATGTACTCACTGTATAGGACAAGACCCCGTTCACACGTGACCTGGAGAGGCTGAAACCAACCTAAACACAGTGTCATAAATGCATTCAGTCAATGGGTCAAAAAACACATCATTTCCAGTACATATATATATATATATCATGAATCTGATTTTACTTTGGCCACCATAAGTTGGTTTCAAACATTGGTAGCTCTCAGGTGGAGCCAGATTCATGATAAATATTAAAATCATTCATCCCACCTGCTAGAATGCTAAGTGCAAGGGTGTTTTTAACCACTTAAGGGAATAAATTATATTATTATATTATAATACTAACAATATCAATAACAATAATAATGAAAATAAAAAAATAAACATAGAATGGACATAAAAACAGGGATAGAACGCCATAATCCATAATTAAGCTTAACATAAGATGGAAGATAGAACTCACTTGATAATAATAATAAAAATCAGATATCATTTTGAAAATAGAATACATAGAATGTATAACATGAGATGGAAATAAAACCCAATGAATATTAATAATAAAATAAAGTTAAAAAAATACAATACATAGAATGCATAAAATCAAGTAAGACACAACATTTTAAAAGAAGTGCAGCAGCGCATAAGTGTGAAGCAAAGTACAATTTGTTAAGCTTTCATCTAAAAATATTTAGCATGCTGATTTAGCCGATAGCCAGTGAAGAACAGCTAAAACTGTTTAATTATCATGCTCTCTCCTCTTGGTTCTGGTTTACAGCCTAGTTTGAAAGAGTCCCCAAAAACTGGGATTAATTGACAGTAAGAAAATTAGACAATATAACTGGCCTTATCCTTTAACACTAATGTGTACTCTACATGTTCAGTTTTGTTGACACTGTCATAAAGGGGTTAATTTACTTATAGATTTTAAACACTGAGGTTATTCTGGAGTTGTGGCACTGGACTGCATTATATTCAAAAGGTGTTTCTTATATTGTAAAGTAAATGGAAGGGACAAAAAATGGAAAGACCTCCCATTATAATGTAGTCCAGTAGAACACTACCTTTAGCTATGACCTGAGTAATAAAGCCATACTGGTGATTAAATGTCTTTTCATATCTTTTATGACAGTTTCAACAACAACAACAACAACAACTGATCATTACAAAGCTTGCAAAGACAGATTGTATTGCAGAGCTGTTATAATGAATTGTAATGGATCGTACAGGTGCAACTAATAAAGCGGCCACTGAGTAAATGCATCTCAGTTTGCACTTCCTCCTTTTCATCTTTTCAATAATAACCATTTTGAAGAACATGATTCTGATTGTTGAAAACTTCAGTAGTTGCTATACTTCAGAAGTACAGCTGTATGCATTATATTGATTTTAGAAGTGTAAAGAAGTAAATGCTACTCCTGCAGCAAGCAGACATGAAAATTCTCCAAATGTTAATGCACTGTTACTTCACCTCCTCCTCTTAAATATCACCTCAAGATATGAGACATTTTTGAAGCCATCTTGCACACAGTGCATGTTTAAGATCTACCTACAGATTTTCAATGATGTTTCAGTCAGGGGACTGAGAGGGCTGTTCCAAAAGCTTCAACTTGCGATTACTTGAAGTAGTTAATGGTGGATTTAGAAACAAACTTCAGATTCTTGACTGACTGCAGGACATTTGCATCCAGAATTTGCTTATATCTACTGGAACCCATTCTTCCCTCCCCATTCTGTAAAATGTTTCCTGTGCCACTGGCTGCAAAACAATCCCAAAGCAGAATATTTCCATCCCCCTGCTTAATAATTGGCTAAGAGGAGGATGTTTTTCAATTAGGATGCCCAAACTTTTGTTTGTTTTTATTTCTTAAATTAATGTAATAAAAAGTAACAGTACATTAACATTTGAACATTTTATTGCTGTAGTGCATTTATTTCATTTCACTAAAAAAAAAAAACAACAAAATATGTCAGTTTCACTTTGTTTTTTGGTAAGCAAATGTACACACAACTCTCACACAGGCAAACGCACAAAAACAAACACTTTTTTTTTTTTTTTTACCGGGTGAGTGCTGTAGTTCACCGACTGATCACTATGGAAGCGCAGAGAAGTCAGGTTGACATCCAGAGTCCCATTAGCAAAGAAACCAAAGTTGTTGAGGTCGACGGAAAACCGAGTTTCATTCTGTGAGGACAGAAGAGCAAATTTAAAAAGGAAGAGATTAGCAGCTGTGGCAACCTCTTTAGTAACAGCTTCAGTTCACAAATACACTCCTTGTCATCCTCACTACTTGCGCTTATTATGACTTTAATTCGAACCAAGTTTTACACTGTCACATCAGGACACGGCGTTTGGATCGCCGTCTGTCACTAAAGCTAATTAAAGAACACTGGCCAGCTAATAAAACGACTCCAAACAGCTTAACACTCTACGTTAGCTCATAAGCTAGCACCAGTCTAGCTTGAGAGATACTCGCCGTACCTCCAGGGTGAGCTTGTGTATCCTTGCTTTGCACCCAGTCAGCAGCAGTAGGAGTAAATACCCAGCCACAACACAGCCTCTCTGTGCCACAGCCATCACCGGGCAGTAACCAACCTGCTAACGGTAACTAACTGCTAATGTTAGCGCGCGACAATCCTGCCAGATGGCTGAAGAGCGAGCTAGATAGCAGTCTTAACAGTATGCAAGCTTAGCTAATTTTTAAATTCACTGTATCGGCTCTTATGATACGTCGTTTGTTATCAAATCATAACCATTAATGTTATGTTTTCCAATTATTTTGTGCTTTCATCGCGCAAGGTACCAGCTAGCTTGTAGATGGCAAAATTTCGCTTCCTGGTCTTGAATCAAGAACAAAACGTTAAGCAAGGTGCGGACAGAAACGTCACCCGCTGCGGGCCTACGTCCATTATCCGCGACAGATTTAATTCATGAGTCTATGCCGTACAGCAGAAGCTAGTAGAATAGAAAAGAGTGAGTTATAAAAGTGAGAGGTGAGTTATAAAGGCTCTCCACATGAATAGTCCGTGGTCGCGTGTTATTTGACGGTTAAACAATCTAGTTTTTTTTTTTTTTTACTTCTAACTTCCTGACTACACCTTGTGCAAGTTGTCCTAGATTTGGTCACATGGTTCGTAAACTTCCGGCTGAAAGAGTTCATGTGACCGACTCTCCACGTCGTATGGAATCTGCCAGCAGACATCAAACATGTTTGACACGTGGAACTTAAGTTATTGTTTATCGATTTATGAATTTATTTTCCATGAAAGAAAGATACTGACAAAAGCTGTACTTTTTATTTTATATTCAGCACCCCATCTGGCTAACGCACCATTTATAAAGGGCTGTAATTTTAATGTATTCCTTAATGGTTAATAAATCGATTATCTTAATAATACTTACTAATTGTCATAATCTGTTAATAAGAGCAGTTGTTTGGGTGCCAGACTGGGGAAAATCCTCCCTCAACACTTCAGCCACGGTCGAATCAACCTAATACAGGGTGCCACAGCAAAAACTTCTTTTTAGGCCCCTATTGACCTCCAGCATACATGGCAGTATCATTATTTCTACAGGCACCTAAAGACCAACTTTTAATCAAGCAGTACACTTAAAGCATGTCTCAGGGTAAGATTTGGTGTGTTTAGTTTTGGTTTTATTTTTGTGATAAAATCATTAAAATCTTTATTTGTGACTCGCTAAAATGTAACAGTAAGACAAGTCAAAAGTACTGACTCACTAATGTCAGTTATAAAACAATGTATATCTATTGTTTGCTAACCACAGCTGCTATAAACTACTGGTCATACCAAGGGTGTTATTTATTGCTAATGAGAGATTATGTTATTTCCTCATTAAGATGTTACATAGTCTCACTTTAAATATAGCCTTTTAAATGTCTGCAGAAATCAATCAACCTTATCAAGAAACCCTTCCAGTGGGCTATAGGCTATTCAGGTTGAAACATACTGTATATACAAAATCAAGTTAGCTTAGAATTAGGAGTGAAACCAGAAGATGAGGAGGAGGAGGATGTAGGAAGGGGATTTTGTGCAACTGTCATTCAGATGATGAAAGATAGAAACAGACAAATCACAGGCGAATCACCATCATGTCTCTTATAATAAAGAAAATTAATTCACATGTAATTACTTGATTATGTCTAATTCTTTCCTTTCCCTTTCTAATTATATATACGTATTTATGATTATTGTTTGCTGACACGTCCCTTTGCACTAGTAGGCATTAAAGCAATAACAATGCGCTAAAGCTTAGCTACCACAGGTCTGTTCATCCAAAATGTCAGATGTAGCAGGTCACAATCTCTGAACTGATAAATAACTGATGGACATCTGAAACTGTTTCAGAAGGAAAATCCCTCCAAAAGTTAAATAACCATGTCATAAAAATGGGAAGAAAACAACATCCAGTTTCACATTTACTTCGTCCTGATTATTGAACTGGACTGATTTGATATAGACAGCTCTCAACAATGAAATGAGAACTGGCTGTTGGATACAGTAACACAGAAACTTTATGGTCCACTGGGGAGGTCACATCATTGTGACCCTAGAGTGCCACCTGCTGGCACCACGTGGAGCTGACAACCACCTGCTTTAATCCCAGGATCAACACTTTTAAATGACTCTCTGTCACAGAATTAGTTTTATTAATAACTGTTGAATTTGAAGAAGTGAGCCAGTGTTAACACAACTGGTATCACCTGCACCTTTCCTAAACACATTTCTTTAAAGTAGTTGTGGCAGTTCAGCGTAGTCACACTTTGTAACTTTCTATATAGTAGTTTTCATTATTACTGCTGCAGTATGTGTTGCACAGGACTGATTATAATCTTTATACAGTTTTTATTCTAAGTCCTCGTCGTATATTGTGTCATGTTAAAAAAAAAAAAAGTACAGGCCACACTGCTTGTTTTGTTGTTTATTTAGCAGGGTAACAAATCACGCTTTGTTGATAGTTATATTCCATGATCCAGCAGTGGAACCACTGACTGTCGGGGCGATGACCACACCTCCCTGCTGAGCAGATATTGTGGTCGGAGCAACAGCAGGTGCCGAAGCAGAGGAGGAGGTGGAGGATGCAGCTGTTGTTCCCCCTGCAGATGAAAAGATACAGACACAGAGAGTCAGTGCAGACACATGTAAACAAAATGTGGAAAGAATCTGGTTTTGGTTACTTTGATTCACAGGTGAGTTTAAGAAACTCATCATCCACTGCACCTGTGTGTGTGTTCTTTAACTTCTGTGCAGTATTGTTCATGTTCATCCTCCTCAGGATCTCAAGAGTGAGGTTCACAGCCGAGTCGTCATCGTACATCTGAGCCATCTTACTCACAGTTTCTGTGCGGGGTTTTCCCTCGAGATAGGACTTAGGAATTGGTTTGCAGCCGTTCATGAGCTCCGTCGAGAGGAACCACTTAAACTTTTCAAACTCACAATTATCCAGCTCCTCCAGAGTCTCCATGAGCAGCAGTTGAACCCCCATTTCTCCTCACTGAACGGACAGAGGAGGAGCAATTAGTCATTGTCCAGAGTAGCCTTCAGGGTTAAAGGAATATTTCAACAATACTCTTGTTTGTTTTGTTGATGAGGTGAGATGAGAAGAATCTCTCATCTGTATTCGTGGTTTTACAGGGGTTTATGGCTGCAACTACAAATACATACATTAATTGAATAATTTGTATCTATATAATGTCCAAAAATAGAGAGCAATGCCCATCACAATTTCCCAGAGCCCCAAATGACATATCGAATTAGCTTTCCCATAATGCAAATTGACATTAGTTTCGATTTGACAACCACCTTATTACATCATCAGGATTTTTTTTTCTCCAACTTTTAAACACAGAAGGCATTATTACTGTTGAATAGGAGTAAACTGACAGTGGAGTGACCCTTCAAGGTGCTTCATACCGAAGGAGGAACCTGGCAACCAGAAAATGATCTGCTACCATGAATGGAGCCATTAATTACAATTTAAAACTTCTATATAAAGGGTTACGAGAAAGTGGTACGAGAAATCCTCTGTAACATTAATGGATTCACACCTGGATCTGTAGCTACATGATCTCGTCACAAACCCTTACAATAAACAAGGTTCATCTGCTCTTAGCTCTGAGGATCTAATGTGAGTGGACACGTCGTGAAGCCTGGAGATAACACGAGTCCATTTAACAAGTCGTTTACACAGATGTGTGTGTGACAGCGCGATATAGTTACACGATGTAATGATACTGTGAAAACAACCGGCATTAAAGTCGCGGCAGACACATAATCGGTACACAACACAATCTGAATCAACAGGTCCGTCAGGCTCGATCTCTACACACTTCTGTAAAGTGACTCTGTAAGTGTGGAACCGGCGCAGCAGCAAGACGCACCGACACCAGAACCAGAACCAGAACCGAAGCGCGAGAGCTGCGTTTCATTCAATGAGCCCTATAATCCAGAAACACTCACCGTGTCACCGACTGAACCACAGATAATGTAAAGAAAATGGCGCAAAATTGCAGGCTGGGTAGTTTCGTTTCTAACCCATCTACAGGAAGTTTACGAAACTATTAGGCCACAGCAGCTGGGTTCATACAAAACCACAGGACTGATGCCCCAGTGGTGAGACAGACTTTTCTCTTAAAAGTCACCCAATGAAAGATTATTAGACTTTACTTATATACTTATACTTAAATGTAATAGTAATTAATAGTAAATGCAGATCCCCACTAGCAACTGTATTTTAACAGTAGCAACTTCTCCTGGTCCACATTAATGTAGTTTTATATTTTACTGCACAGAATATTTAACATCACAGTGAGACTTGACAATAAATTACACACTAAGACAAAACCAACAAACAACATGACTCAAAGCCTGTCTATTACATAAGATAGCTCTACATGATATTTATCACCTCTCAGACAGATGAAAAAAAAATATATATATTATTTATTAAGATATTGCAATTGCTTCAGTTGGAATAGTAATTTTTGCATTTCTAGTTCACAAAAAGAAAATCAAATTAAAATGATGGTGATGTGATTTTTGGTGGGGGCTTAAAAGCAAGTTCCTTATGTCTGTAGAATATGATTTACAAGCTGGAGCATCATGACGATGCTTTATTTATGGTCTGTTGTGACACCTTTATCAAAAGAAATTGCTGCTCTTATGATTTGAATATTGCAAATGGCCATATTATGATTCTGATAATATTTGGATTAATTGTTCAGCCATAGTAAAAAATTACTGAACCCACTAAATCACATGTAAAAGTGGGACAGATCGCTCTCTACATCCATATTACATCTTGAATATCTCACGATTTTGTGCGATAATTTTCTTAAATAAAGAAAAAACCTGATAATGTTTGTCATGTCACTGAGCTGATAGCTGTCATTGTCCAAAAGGGTCCAAAAGTGTGAGGCCATGAGAGTGGCCCCGCTTTACCATTGCTGTGTAAGTGATCTCTCTCTCTCTCTCACACACACACACACACACACACTCAGTCTTGCCCTCCATGCCTCAGCACTGCACTACATTATTCTTGACCCTCCCTTCCTTCCTCTCTTGATATACCAACAGAGAACGCCCATGGTGGGTTTCATGGGCCAAAGCAAAGGAATCACTGATTATTCGTTTCAGCCATAAGTACACACACACACACACACACACGCACGCACGCACACACACACACACACACACACACACACACTCCTATAAAAACCCGAAGTAGTCAGTGTTTTTCTCAGAAGTCTCAGACCGAGTTGCTGCCAGCGTCACACAGCAAGTACCGTGTGTTTCAGAGAGACTTCATATCAGCAGTCTGTGTTTTGGAGCCGGGGAAACTGACTAAGGATGTTTGTTTGTGGTTGGCCAATCACGCTTCTGCTGTTTCGCCTTTTCGGCTCAGGTGAGTGAAATGTCACCTGGATGAGTGCTATGGACAGGTATGAAGATGACACAGGCTGCTCTTTTAAATCAGTAAACCAGTTCTTTTAGCTCGTGATGTTGCTGTTAGGGATGTACGGTGCTTGCTACCCTTCATCACAGATTGTGGATGTCAACATTGTTGAGCAGTTCAACCGAAGACTGTTTTTTTTTTCACTTTCAGATTGAATTATTTTAGACTTTTTTTATAGGATTAAAGAAACAGAAGTATAAGCAGAGAGATGAGCAGGGATTGAGAGTGTGTGGACAGAGTATGTTGCAGAGTTTGTAAAGTCCTTTCAGACAAACATGTAACTCTGGGTTGTATAAAGTAACCTGACAAAATGAGAAAAATAACGAATAATTTTGAGGAGCAGTGATATATTATCTTCTTCTTCTTCTGTCATTAACTGGCAAAGTTTAGTACAAAGAAACTAAAGTACTGTAGAATCTTGAAGTACTTATACTCACCTCAACTCCACTGCACTTCAGAGGGAAATATTGTCCCTTTTATTCCACTACATGTCACTGACAGCCACTGCTGTTTTCCCATAACATTTGGCAGGTAAAAATGTGCTACACTGCAACCAGCTACAGAATTAAAGAGCTTGTTACATGTTAATGCATCAGTAAAATAGGTGAAATGGTCAAAAGATGAGACATATGTGTGATTCCATCCTGACAGTTTGATTTTTGACAGACTTCTCGCTCTATTGATGAGACAGTCTGAAGAGACAGAACCTGGTAGCCGTCTCATTACACTCAGTTTGCAGAGTGGCATGTGGGAAACATAACTATAAATTTTGACAGCTGGTATGCTGACACACACACACACACACACACACACACACACACACACACACACCGGCGGGCTACTGTCAGTGAGATCGTCTGATAGGCAGAACAAGCACAGGATTCAGTGGAACAATGGTCACAGAAAAGAGAAGGGAGTCCTTTTGACTTGGGCAGGGTGTCCTTCCTTCCTCAGAGGAACACACTGGGTGTATTCAGGGCGCTACAAGACAATGGTTCACAACAGATCAGCTAAAAAGTGTATTATTTCACGAGATGGCAAAATTCAATTGACCCTTGGCTGTATTATGTTAAGGCAGGGGAAAATGACTCATAAGTTCATACAACCCTCTGCACCAAGATAAACATTTGGAGGGACATATTATTGTATTTCTCTAACTGGATTTATCACCACAAATACCTCAACATGTACTGATACGGCCTTTAGGAATTTTTATCTGATCCACTGATTTCTAATGGGGCCTCCTTAAAGGGATAGTTTGGGTAATTTTACATGGGGTTCTGTGAGGTGCTTATACATAGTCATTGTTTTACCTGCGGTGGATTCAGATAGGCAGCTGAGGGATGTGCTGCTGCGGACGGGGGCTTCTGTTGTACTGTGTTAATCCTGCATTCAGTGTTTACATATGACTTGTTTATATATGACTTACTGTGTCTTTCTTCCTTTCCCCTCTCCCTGACCACTCCTGTGAAACCTCAGTTACCCCATCCCCTGTTTCCACTAACACACATGCTCCACGTCTTCCATCGCAAATCTCACCCCCGTCACCCTTTCCATCAAATCTCCCACCTCTCCCTTCTTCTCTCACTATCCCTCCCCTCATCGGCAGCCCTGGGGAGCCAGGAGAAAGACCCCACTGCCCTCTGACGTTGTCACCCTCCACTCTGGTGGTCAGGTATGGCAAATAACTTATTACCTGACAACCAAATTCCCAAAATATTTTCTTTTGTTCTGCTTTTCCGTATCTGTGTAACCACTGACTTGTGTGGGAAGTGTACTTTCCCCTGTTTCTGTGTGAATTTGTCACTAATTGCGTGTAAACTCTCCCATCACAGGTTTGAAGATCCATTCACGGCTAACTGCTCTGTATCAGGGAAGGGTTTTCCTTTTCTGGGTTGGGAAGTCCCGCTGGTAGGGGAATCAGTGTTGTTGAATGTATGACTTGAGTAATGTTAAAGGTCCCATATTCTACACTTTTTTGTTTTGTTTTGTTTTGAAGTTTTGATAACCTTAAGAGGATATATTTGTGGTTTTAAGAACCAAAAACAATCTCTGTAGTTTTACATCTCCTCTCTCAGGCTTCTCTCTGGAGCTCTAGTAACAACAGGTCGGTGAGCCAATCAGTGGAGAGGAGGCTCTGATCTCTGAGCCTCTGATTGGCTGACTGATTTCTGAGTGATCCAATCAAAATATTGCAGATTTCAGGTAAAAACTCCAAAACCAAATCCTGCAAATTTGGACGGGTCTTGGTACATGGCTGAGAGCAGTGACTGCTTTGTTATGACATCACAAAGTTTTTAGGCTCATTTTCTGAATACAGGCTGTTTGCATTTCTCTGTGTGACTGAGCACTTTATACAATATGGGACCTTTAACATCCCTCATCATGTCTTTGTCGACCCCCCGTTATTTAACTTTTCACCTTGCCACAGTGATGTACAGGCGTATGTTAGGACCCATGTGACATCACTTTTGGGGTGTAGTTACAAGTGCAGCAAACCGCACTCTGACCACTCCCAGCACTGATCCCGGAGTTGGAGGGTGTGAAAACTTTAAGCCAGAGAAAGCAGTGACACCCTTCTGTTCAGCCCGGTTACCTGGTTACTCTAACTTTCCTGCAATAAAACTTTTGTTGACTCGGAGTCAGATGGGCTGATTCAACGCTATTGTCACATTCACACTGTGGTTATTGCTGATGTATTGGTCTGTATTGAAATGTCATGTCCACAGTGCATTAGCCCAGGCAGGGTCATTCCAGGCCAGATGGGACCCCTGGGTGTTCTGGGTGGATCCAGGTCCCCTCCCAGTTAGACGTGCAGAATATCTCCACAGGGATATTCTCAGTCACACCTACGAAGTTTTTCTATTGTTGCCTTAGCTAAACTATGAAGTGGCCCTATCTGGGCCCACACCCAAAGACTCCAAGAATGCCACACCTCCTGAACACCCACAAAGACAGGGTTTACTGCAGGGCTGTGGTGTGGGATTACACTGTTAAGGGGCCCCTAATAAGCGAGTAGGCCACCACCCAGATGATAACATCTATTGTAGTGAACAGAATCTCAATAGCTTTTTTTTGTGACCTTTTGCAACTCCAGGCACCTCTCAATATCACTCCCAATCATTTTCTGGTCTGGCGCGTGGACAAGATGACTGAGTGGAACATCACGTCTACATGCTACGCACTATCTGACCATGGAGGACAATGCCAGATTAATCTCCCTGTAACAGTCTACAGTGAGTTTGTAATTTTATCTTTCTGACATGTGAGAACATGCATCAAGCCTGTTCTGTGTGGCTGACCTGTACACATGTCTCCACAGAGCCTCCAGACCGCGTGTCCATCAGCTTTGTTGATCACTCCGGGCCGATGTTTGAGGGCCGTCACTACACTCTGCAGTGTGAAGTACAGGACGTTGCTCCCGTTCAAAACCTCACTGTGACCTTCTACAGAGGACAAACAGCTCTGGGTCAACTACAGTCCAACGACACAGAGAGGACACCGGTGACTAAGATCTTCACTGTGGACATCTTGCCCAGTAAAGAAGATGATGGAGTCCAGTACTGGTGTGAAGCCAAGCTGGAACTGGGACCTGAAGGACCGCAGCATCCTCCAGTGGAGACATCACAAGAACTCAATGCCACAGTCCTCTGTGAGTGAAACTGCCAGCGTTTGTCATTACATATTTCAAGCGTGTAATTTTTACCTATAAGAATTTCTCTCTTCTTCTCCCTCTACCTCTCTTGGGTCTCTTCACATCTTTAAAATCTCTATCCTTTTTTTCAATACATCACTTCCTCTCGCCCATTTCCTCGTGTTAAACATATCAACTGTCTTTTCCTCCACTCCCACCTGCGACGTTTCTTCTCCCTCAGATGGTCCACACCTTATTTGTCCCACAAAACTGCAGGTGAGAGAGGGAGAGAGCATCATCTTTGAGGTGAGAGGAAACCCTCAACCATCAGTCACCTGGTTCAGAGATGGGCAGGCGGTCGACCTGCCCACTAACTCAAGCAGAAAGCATGCTGGGAATTACACAGTCTGGACAAAAGGACTGGTACAGAAAAACTTCACAGTGGAGGTGGAAGTCATCGAAAGCAGTGGTAGGTTTGTTTTATCTGCATAAATTTAACTAAAACACTCAATTTCCAACAGAAATAAACCAGCGAAGAGTTCAAACTTGCAATCTACATTTTAAACTCCCATTATTCTAAACATTGAGAGGTTTAATTCAAAATGTCTTCTGAGGCAAAGATTTAAGGTCTGCCAGCACTGATGGAATTCATTTGTCTCTCCCTCTTCCTAGGAACCTCAAACAGCTGTAATATATTTTTCCTTCTGGCCGTCCTGTTTATTCAGACGATTAACCGGCTGTAGACCCTAAAAGAACCCAGCGAGGTCTGTGATTCGTCTCTCTGTGCTGTTTGGATGAACTGCTCCTGCTCTGAGAAATGTTTGGAGACTCACTGCTTTGTGTCTCTCCTCTTATGTCGGGATTCATGTCTTCATCTTTACGTTCAACCTTTCAAAAAAAAAAACAAATAGGGAACAATGAAGTTCTCTGCTTGAGATCATCTGCCCAGGTACTTTCTTCTGCTGTCTCCATGTAATGCACAAGTACATTTCAAGTCATCAAAAATCATTCTCATCTTGTACAACTTCATAATCCAACAGTCATACTAGCATAGGTTTTACCTCCTTGCTTATTTGTCTGTAAATGTTGTTTTATGAAATGTCTGAACCTTTGCTAAACAATGTTAGTGTTTGTCCCGTGTAAATGGAGCGGCCCGAGTGTGGCACCGTCTTTCTTCACTGAGGTCACGTTGTTTGCTGTACATTAAAATGAACTGTCATGCATCCAGCAGCACTACGTTCTTGCTTTAGACATGGACTCCCTATAGTTACAAATATGTGCAACACTTCTGTGCAACATGTTTGAAAGTGTGTGACTGAAACTTCAGACCTGCCGACACCACAACCAAAACACAGGTTACAAAAACGCCTATAGCATTTAATCTCTTTATTATTTATTCATTCAAAGTAAATTATTTACATTTCAAACAAAAATACTTTCAATTACAAGTCGTAGCTAAAGGTTATCTAAAGTGATTCACTGAGTAGATTGGTCTCAGTTTTCAGATGAGATGTCGGGTCACTTGTCTACTCGTTGATAAAAGTGCACGAGTATTACTCTTTAGTTTCTTTGCATCTCCGATGACGTACAACACACCTTGAAATGATGAAGGTCACCAAATGTGGAAGATTATATAAATAAAATCTGCAAAATAAAGTCTACAAAACAAAACTGAGTGCAACTGAACAAAGTTTTTTGGGTTGCACTTTAGCAAAAATACAATACTCTGCTACTTTTTTGGGGGGGTTTTCTTTTTATCTTAAAAATGAGATTTGCAAAAACTGTCAAGACTGATGTCGTCATTATTAAATCCATCAGGGGAACTTTCTCAGAGTTTTAAACAGAAAGCCTGTGACATAAACTGGGGCTGTGAATGAGTGTAAAAATTATTGACCTTGGAAATAGAAGTTTGACACAATAATATTAAGCCAAGATCTACTGACTACCTTTTTTCCTGAGCTTTCAGCCACATCTCTTGGTCTTCAGCACCACAGATGTCGGGTGGAATTTTTTGTTGTGGAGTGTGACAGTCAGGAACGGAAGAGAAAGATGCTCTTGGTCGCATTATAGGATCCAATGAGGGACTAAAGGTGAGGATTAGTTTGACCTCTGCTGCTTCGATTATGATCATTCTTTTAATCCCTTTAGTCTCTTGTGAGCCAAAAAGTAAATCAATAAAACTTGTAACTGTAAATCTGGACTGGGAGTGGTCATTGTACGATGATGTCCGAATCATCAGAAATGATCTCTATCTGGTCAGCATCCACGTGCCCGGCGAAGTTTCCCGTCTGCAATAGCTGCGGAAAAACAACCCGACATACCCCGCTCACTGGCAAACCGCCGACTGGGCTGGACTGAGGAGCTGGAGGAGGTGGAAGAAGACTTTTGGTGTCCACCTCAAAGCTCCAGTGCTGAACTGATCGTTTGTATTTTGCAACAGCTGCCGCCAGGAGCTCCTGAGAAACTCTGAGAGGTTGCTCTCGAGCCAGTGCTTGATCAGCAAGGAGATCCAGAAGTGAATGAGTCGGCGCGGATGTGGCGTTGACCCGGAGTTCGCCTCCTGACTCCGCAGGTGTAGAGGAACCAACATCCACTGTCACTCCTCCAATTTTACTCTCCATCTTTTTCGAGGCAGCTGCCTCCGTCCTCGCCACACCAAGTTGCATGGAATTGCAAATATTTGAGGTAACAATAAACACATCGTCCGTGTCTTGGGGGAGTTCTACTTCCAGTGGCGGAGTTCCCTGGAGAACATCTGACACTGTGGCACAAGCTCCTCCGACAGAGGACTGCTTCTTATCTGATCTGGCCTTCTTTACTCTGGGGACATGTGAGACAGATTCAGTGATATTTGATGAGCTGTCAAATTAGTTGGCACTTTAACAGCTTTCAGAAATTCATGCAAATTACAAAATGAAACTTGTAGCTGGAACTGGACTGATTACTGTACTTACGGTAATGAGGTGAAGAGGCCTAATAATTTCCTGCTCTCCCTCATCAGTGCCCTAAAAAAGGAAACAATTAAAGAAAGGGCATGTCTGCATATACAATTAGGTGAAAAACTTTTGAATGCTTGAAAGACATTTTATGACTTAAGATGTAGGAGAGACGTACCAAGATTGCATCCACCCTTTTGGCCAAAGCGGTTTGACCTCACTGTCCAGCAACATCTTGAGGTACTCCTCCATCTCCTGGCTGCCTTTCCTTTCATTTTTATATTTGTCCATCTTTGGCCGTAACACATGGCACAAGCACTCCCTGCATGAGAGAAAATATGACCAAATTTACACAAGGGAAAAGGCAAGAATATGCGTGCTAAAGCAGGTTACTTAATGTCCAGTTTCTGTCTGTTCATGTGTTCACACGTGATATTTGAAAAGATCTTGTACTTCAGTGTGCTGGTCTTTATCATCTCTGACCTGATCTCCTCGTTCCATTTGAAAAACTTCTTAGGACCTCCTCTTTTCCCACCTCTCTCCTCCACATTGTCCTCTGTGCCGTCCTTCACACTCTGTTTGCCCTCATTCCCCTCTTCTGTTGCCCTGACATGGACATAGGCACAGTTACTATTTCCAGTCAGGCCATTTTTATTTCTTGTTCTTCTAATAACAGTTATAGACAGATAGAATAAGTAGTCTATTGTGATTAACAGCAGTGATGTTGTGACATCAAATTTAAAACAACAAAAGGTTCTTATTAAATGCCACCAGTGCAGAAAGACTTCAGGAAGTCAGGTGAGATATTATAAAGAGCGACAAGTCCTCATGGGGAGAAGGTCGAGGCGGATGAATGGGTTAGCCACTGGACTTTCTCCAAGGAGACTGGGATTACACTCCTGTGTGAAATGAAAAGTTGATATTTATCTATTTTCAGACCTGGTTGACTAATCTTGTTTTTATTATAATCAGTGTTTAGGTCAGTTTGGTCAGGTTTAGGCAACAAAACCATTTGGTTAGGTTAAAGAAAAATCTGCTTTGGATTAAAATAGACCTTTTGACAATGTTCACCATGTGTTAGAAAATGTGACTCACTGAAGAGCCACAGAAGAGCCTTAAAATCCAGGTGTAAACAGCTACATTGGCGTTCCACCCCAGGTGCACATAACATTGTTGGCTATGGACTATGGATGAATAGCATCTGTCATCATGTGAATAAGAAGAATCCCCCC